>NW_028261386.1:31088708-31311208 GCF_051295495.1 Thamnophis sirtalis | reverse complement strand
GCCCAGATTCATTTACATTGTTCTTTACTAATGCCTATACATTCCCCTTCCCCCCACACTCAACAGTGTCTAGATCAATTTGGAGTTGCCAATCACACCTCTTTCAAAATTCTTTTACCCAGAAAACTTTTTAAAAAAATTCTCTGCCTCTTTTTTCAGCTTAACAGCAACAATATTTCTGAAGTTTCATCTCTGAAATTGAGGAGATATAATTCTATAGACTTTCAACTGTGGTTGGCATAGGAAGGCCTAGAAGCCAGAGGAAGAAAAAAATTAGGACTTCGGAATTGCAATTGAAATAAACTGAAATATATTTCAGAGTACTTACAAATGCTGGTACAAAATGAAACAGATAAAACTAGAAAGATCAATCCCCTATTTTTAAAGATAATCATTATGTAACACACACTCGTATACCTTACATGAAGTGCATAGATTCTTTCTTAAATAGAAAGCAGAAAGGAAAAAAATGATTGCAGCTTTTACAACAGGAAAGCTGAAAATTATATTTAAATTATATGATTGGTAAAATGTTAATAAAAATTGAATGCAAGACTTTGTAATGGAGTCACCTTACACATTCAGTTACAAATGATGAAATGCTGAGTAATTCAGTGAAGTGAAATTGAAAGCTGTACATCTGTCAGTGCACTGATGAATCACAGATTGAATTCCATTGTCTTGTCAACATAAGCAAATCCAGTTGTTGAATTAGTCTGTTCCTGCTCATGTTTTTAGCAAGTACTTTTCCTCCAGGAGGCAAATCATCATCTGGGTTGTTGAAAATCCAGCTGTCAGATTGTTTTAATGGGCTTATCATTTATTTTCCCAATTAGCAATGATTCCATCATTCTGGTGTTAAATGGAAGGAAACTGACTTGCTGTTTTCCACTAAGCACCTTTCTGGATGAAAACTCCTTGCTCCTTCCCACTTACTATTATTCACTAAACCAAGTTTTCAGCCACATAACTGCTGAAGAAAATCACAGGCCATATGACTTGCCTCCACTGAACAGCTAAATTACAGCAATAGCAATATTGGATATAGCAATATTTCCAGGATGAGAGATTCCTGGAGAAATATCCTGAAATGTCTTTCTCAGTTCACATTTTACACAAGTGTGGTTTTATTTATTTATTTGAAGTATTTGTATAGCGGCTCATCTCATATAACCCTGGGAGGCTCACAATGGTAATAAAAAATATAAATAACAAAATGGGGAAATGAAACATACCCAAATATTCACTTGTTTACCATAGCTCACAATAGAATTCCATATGTCACCAGGCTTGAAATTTTGGGCCTGGACAATGTGGAACTGTGCCGTCTGCAGTCTGATCTAAGCATAGTACACAAAATTGTCTGCTACAATGCCTTGCCTGTCAACTTCTTCATCTTGAACCGCAATAACATACGGGCAAAAAATCAATGGAAACTCAAGGTAAACCACTTCAAACTCGATTGCAGAAAATGCAACTTCAGCAACAGAGTGGTCAATGCCTGGAATGCTCTACCTGACTCCATTGTTACAGCCTCAAACCCTCACAGCTTCAACCTTAAACTTTCTACCGTGGACCTCACCCCATTCTTAAGAGATCCAGAAAGGGGGCGTGCATAAGCGCACAAGCGTGCCTACTGTCCCTGTCTTACTGTTTCCATTTATTGTATTTACTTCCTTCATGTTTATGTTCTTACCTATACTTGTTATTTTGTACATGTTTGACAAATAAATAAATTAAAATAAATAAATAAATAAGTAAGTAACTGTAGATCTTATCTAAGCACCAGTCTCACAAAACACTAAGGCTTGAGGGAAAAACCAGGTTTTTCCAGGTTTTCCGAAGGCTATGAGAGTAGGCCTGCTGGATCTCAGGGGGAAAGGATTTCCAAAGAGCAAAGCATGTTTCCAAAAAGGGATGATATTTAAGATCATTTGAGGAATGGGATCTGGAATGTGTGCCCAAGTCATATCTAGTGCAGAGTGCATTGCGGTAATCCAGCCAGGAAGCAACCAAGGTTCGAATGACCGTGAACAAGTACTGGTTCAGGAACTAATGAAATTGGCATATTAGACTAATCTGTACAAAGGCCCTGGCTACATCTGCTTTTGCTCTTTGAACAAGAGACATGAGTTCAGGAGGATCTTCAAATTATAGCTCAGATCTGTCAAGAGAGTAGAATCCTGGCAAGAGTCAAAGGTGGTATCTCACCAGAGGTGGGTTTCTGCTTGTTCAGCCTGGATCAGGCAAACCTGTAGGGGAGGCAGCAGGAGGCTCCACCCACCCACCCACCCGGACGCTTCTGTGCATATGCAGAAACTTCTGTGCATGTGCAGAAGTGTTGGGCACATGTGCGAGCAAACCTGTAGTAAGAAAATTGGGAACCCACCACTGTATCTCACCCAAAATGGGGAACCAGTAATCCAGAGCTACTCTGTCCTGCCAGGGTTAAGTTGAAGTCAGTCACTCTCCCTCCAAACCATTACAGCCTCCAGGCACTGGGTCAGAACCAGGATGGGCCATGCCATTAAAAATTGGCATCTTTGAGAGTCATTATATAATGCTTCCATGTATTGCATGTAACAAGTAGATAATGTTACTGCAATCACCTTTATTTTAAATGGTAAGATTTAAATTGTTAGGATAAAAAAGTAGCTTAAATAAATATGATCTAAAGAAAGAAGTTTCTCTAAGGCACTTTGTTAAACTTTGTGAAGCATTTTTATTTCTTCACACATTACAAAACTCCAATTTCCTACAGCTATAACATGGACAAAAACTTGATAAAACACCAGGGAGAAAATTTATGTTTATGAATGTGTAGAGCACATTCATAAGCATAAATTTTCCAGAGGTGAAGGGGATAATTGCAAAATTATTTGACTTTTTAAAGTATTTTTCCCCATGGCTATTGTAACATTTATTTTTCTAATCCATGAACTCATTCTCATAACCTCTTGCAGGTATCTCTTCTTATAGAGCTGATTCATGCAGCTTTATATTTCATGCACCATTACAAGTCGTCTGTCAGAAAAAGAAGGAAAACATTAAAACAGAACAGCTGAGAGCAGTCTATATGCTGGAGGTGATATGAAGGCAAAAATATTAAGGATGTGCCCTTTAAAACCAGTTGTGATGCCAGTCAATGCTAGCTCTTATTGGTTTATGAATAGATAGGATTTTAGCACCAATCTACATGACTTTTCACTTGTTCAAATTGAATTAAAATCTGCCATTTTGAAACTCAGTCCCCTCATGTGCAGAGATCCCTTTGGCCCTTTTTGCAGTGCCTTATTGTTTTTACCAGTCTGAACAATTTCATGTCATTGGCAAACTTGGGTATTCCATATCTGATAAGTTATAAAAATGTTAAAAAGCACCAGTCTTAGAACTGAAACCTGGAAGACTCAAATAGTTACATCTCTCGATTATGAGAAATATCAATTTATTTTCATTCTTTGTTTTCTATTCCTCAGATAGTACCTTATACATATAAGAACCTGCCTTTCTGTTTCAAGCTGTTAGGCTTACTAGGAAGTCTTTGATGAGTGACTTCATCAAAGGCTTTCTGAAAATCTAAGTAGACGATGTCTACTGGCTTGCCTTATCCACAAGTTCATTAAAACATTTAAAAAACTGTGATAAATTACTTAGACAGGACCTTCTTTTATATGTTGACTATCCTTGAGCAAAGCCTGTGTCCCAAATGTTTGGTAATTTTCTTCTATCTTCCCTGTAATAGAAGTTAAGCTGACAGGCATATAATCTCCTGGATCTTCCCTTAAACCCTTCTTTAAAAATTGGAATGACATTGGCCACCTTCCAGTTCTCAACTAGTGAGGCCAAGTACAGAAACTGGTTGCATATTTTAATTAGAAAGTCCACAATCTCAAATTTAAATTTAATAACCTTTGGGTGGATGCCATTGGGGCCTGGTAATTTGTTGTTGTTCAATTTATCATAAAGGTTGGGACTTCATATCTTGTTACCATTATAAGATAAGTTCACCTGATTTTTTCCCCTGAATCTGAAGCTCAGATTCAGGCATCAGCCCCATTTTCCCCCTGTGATGATGGAGGCAAATAATGCATTCAGTTTCTTTGCAATTTTCTACTTTTTTTCTCTTAGCACAGCTAAATTCTTAGTGTAACTGCTCACAAAAGATTATGTCCTGATAAAGTTGGTTAATCCTGAAGACACTGTCAGACACAAATCTAGATGTGTATAGCTCTTCCCCCATATCCATCATTACCTCTCCAGCTGGTTATTTGTTCTTCTAAAAGCAGGAAAAAGCTGGGTTTATCCCAATGATTCCAGATAACGTTTACATAATGAAATTGAAAACAGAGGTGAAATCAACTTAGCTTCACTACTGGTTCGCAAATGTGAGCATATGCATATGCCTTCCAGGCATGTGCAGAGCATCAAAAGCAGGATGTGATGACGTCTGAGCGGGTAGACAGAGCCTCCCACCGCAACCGCTACTGGTTCTCCCGAACTGGATAGAACCGACTGAATAGCACCACTGGTTGAAAAGCCTAATTCAAATGGGAGGTAAATTATGAAACTTTCTGAAGCTGAATTCGATCTGGAGATCCATGTTATGGTTCTCTCGATGCTACATATTATCATATATGGTGGACCTGCCAAAAGATTAAGGCATTTTGGATAAAAATATGGTGGGTCATGCAAAATGTTTTTAAAAGAAGGATAAAGTTTATTCCTCAGTTATTTTTACTAGGTATATGTACTGACTTTACAGTGGTAGAGACCAATTTGATTCTGCACCTGATAACTGCAGCAAGACTGTTGGTGGCGCAATATTGGAAGAAGGAAGACTTGCCTACAATCCAAGAATGGACATTGAAAGTAACAAACTTAGCTGAGATGGCTAAAATATCGGCATATCTCAAAGATCATTCAAATGAGATATATAAACGAGACTGGAAAAAATGGATTGACTATATACAAAATAAATACGGGACTAAGAAATTCCAGTTAGCCTATGCTTAAGATCAGAAATGATTTAAACTGTTAAAAGTCAGTTTAGTAAGAAGAAGCTAAGGTCAATCTAGAATGTCATTAATTTCTTTATTTCTTTTTTCTCAATAGATTTTAGACTGTGTTAGTTAAAAATCCATACCGTGTACGGGTTCTGGGAAGTCGGGGGGGGGAAGGAGGAGGGGGTGGGGGGGTGGAGGGAGGGAGGGGCACACACAACAAAAAAAAATGTACTTCAATGTCTTAATGATTGACAAATGATGACATATTTGTGTTTTGTTTTTTAAAGAAAAATAAAAAAGTTCTGTTTAAAAAGCAGGATGTGATGACGTCTGAGCGGGTAGACAGAGCCTCCCACCGCAACCGCTACTGGTTCTCCCGAACTGGATAGAACCGACTGAATAGCACCACTGGTTGAAAAGCCTAATTCAAATGGGAGGTAAATTATGAAACTTTCTGAAGCTGAATTCGATCTGGAGATCCATGTTATATATCCTCACCCCCAGACTTTGTTATCCCTTCACTACTAACTACTGAAGTTCCCTTACACTTTACATCAATTGATTAAATGAAGAGGCCTAGGCTGTATCCACTGCAAGGCTTTCACTTCTCACCAGTTACATTCAGCAAGAAAATGATGAATTATTTATGGTTCAGAACCACTGGAGCACATCAATTTTCCTTACTCTGATCTAGAAGATAGATCCTGTTCTCTGCTGCAATATACTTCAATTAAAAGGAAGACCTGGACATGGATAATTCTAGATAGGAATGATTTCCAGAAATATTAAGCATAAAAAAATCTAGTGTCATGAAATGTTGGAGATAATAAAATGTAGAGATTTTCAGGAATTGCTTTATGGAAGTTCTGTTTACTAAGCAGGGGAGGATGAAAAACTGCATCCCACTTTCCTGAAGAATTGAAGGACAATAGATTCATTGTTTCCTTACAAACAGAAATGGTAAGAAATAAATATATTCCTTTATCCAGTTGAAAGGCAAAATATATAATTTTAAAACATTTAAAGATAGACTCATGAATCAGGAATGTAATTATAGTTATAGTGATGATATGAAAATTATATGTTGCTCAATTAAAATATTTTTCTTTTTATGAACCAGAGAAAGGGTCATCTCTCTTCATTTTCCTCCTCAATTTGTCCATTTAGTGTAACAATATGCCACTCTAAACATCTGGCTGACTATGCAATTGATCATAATAAAAACCTGTTTTATGGAAGCTCAGTAAAGTCCTAGGAAGAATAGACTCCCATTTCCAAAGCCGTTTTCAGGTTAATAATACTGAAAGAAGCAGGAGCACACTTTTTCCTTAAGCTTTATCCAACAAGTGCCTGCTGGATCACTCCAATGAATAGAATCTGATACCTCCTAAATTCTAAAGGAAGTCCATTCATGCATTCACAATGTTCTGTTACTTTATTTACATTATACTAAAATACATACATACACTATATGCATCATACTAAAATATGATTTATTTAATCACAGTTTGTTGAAGAAAGAGATTAAGAGTAGATATTTCAGTTATGTGAAGCTCTTGCTTGAGTGCTATGTCGGGTACCTGGAGGGTGAAATGAACTCTTATGTGTATGGGCATAAACTAGTATGAGCATAAGCTGAGGATGTTGTTTCAATTGCTTTGAATCACTCAAGCTCATTCAGGCTTGATGAATAGTTGCTGGGTATGTTTAGTCTAACAAAGAGAATGACTGGGATGACATGGTAGCAGTCTTCCAATATTTGAAAGATTGTCACAAACAAAGGGGGGAATATTTATTCTTCTGAAGGCAGGAAAAAAGTAAGAGATGGAAACTTATCAAGGAGAGCTCTAACCTAGAACCAAGGAAAAATATCCTTTTTTTTGAGAACAATGAATCAGTGGAATGGCTTGCCTTCAGCAATTGTGGATGCTCCATACTGGAGGTTTCTAAAAAGAGATTGGACAGGAATTGGTTTGAAATGGCATAGGGTGACCCTGCTTGGTCAGGAGATTGGGATCTCCAAGGTTTGTCCAGCTTTGTCATTCTTTATTTGGTATTCTGACTTGATATGTTGACAAAAATGCTAAATCCAGTCTAAACATCTGGCTGGCTGTGTGACCAACAATAACAATCTGCCTACCCCTGATCCTTGGAAAAGATTACATAGATGAAAATGCCAAATCCATTTTGGGAACTGCTATATGACAACCTCATTATATCTTTTCAGCATATGTTTTCTGATCACATGCATTGCTCATGATTTTCAATGGTACACTCATGTATTTTTTGAATAAGTGCAAAGGAACATTTTAATCCATGTGGTTGAATTAAAGTAATTGCTTCACTTTCTAAAAAGACATGAGTCATTGATAGTACCTCGTGTACCAGTATTCATTCATTCTCAAGAGAGAAATAAATACTAGCTGGCTTGATTTGAAGAACTAACCAGGACTTCCTTTCCAGCAAAAAGAATATCAAGGGACACCTCTCCTCTCAGCTCCAATGAAAACTGGACAAGTATAAAGACCATTAAATGTTAAATGTACTGTACATTGTCAAAAAATAGGCAGCCAGAGGAGAAAGGGATGGGGACCTGGTGTACCCATGGACAGCATGCAATTGCAGGTCTCGTTACTGCAACTGTTACTGCAATTCATAATCATTGGTAATCAGTTCTCTTCTAAAATCTGATTAAGCTCAAATTTTAATGCCTGGTTTTCAGGAGCATACATCCCTCCTGATATAACAGCCAGTTTTGCAGCAAAAAAGCTAATATTTTTTCAAAAGATCCACATTAAGGCCTGCAGGTTACCCCCATTTCCCTCACCTCCATTTCACCTTACTGACTTACAGAAGACAAGCAGAGATCTGAGTCTTTCATGGAGGTAGAATTTGCATTCTGGATGCTTGTGAAGATGCATAAGGAGTGCACCCAGAAAGAAGACAAGCCTACATGAGGAAGCAATTAAGAGATGGGTCAGTCAGGCAGAGGGTCAGTGAGGACTTCTCACTTAAGGTAAAGATAAGATATTATTTGAGCCATCTCTTGGTGATTTTATTCCTGAAACTTTTGGGAATTGAGTCCTGTGAGAGTTCCCAGATTGCAGAAGGCTGGAGTAAGTTTCTACTCAAATGGAAATGTGAACTCACTTGCTGTCATATTCAAATTTTAGAGTCATCTCTGGAGAGATGGGTGGCATACAAGTTGAATAAATATAAGTAAATACATTTTAGAAATTTAATTTCAAAAGTAGATCTTATTTTGTAGTAATAATTTCACACCACAGAGCTAACAGCAATAGCAATTAGACTTACATACCAGTTTACAGTGCTTTACAGCCCTATCTAAGTAGTTTACAGAGTCAGCCCATTGCCCCCAACAATTTTAGCCATCTTGGAAGGATGGAAGGCTGAGTCAACCTTGAGCCTGGTGAGATTTGAACTGCCAAATTGCAGGCAGCTGGCAGTCAGCAGAAATAACCTGAAGTGCTATACTTTAACCACTGTGTCACCATGGCTCATGTCAGATCTGGCTGTTTTTGAATATGCAGCCTCTTTCAAAAAATTATTTACCAAGTTTTGTTAAAAGAGGAAATAATAAGATTATGGAAATATCACTAATTGGATTGCTTTCCCCCTTTGGAATTCAATTTATCTCTCAGATTCTCAAGACAGAGATACTTTCAGAGGTTCTTGCATAGGGTCCCAGTGTGAATCACTGAGGGGGCTGATTTCCTCACTGATAATGGAGGAATGGTTAGAATTGAATTTCTCTATAGTTCTAGACACAATTATATCTGACATTTGGATAACAAACCACCAAGGAATTCCAGGGCTATAAGCTAGAAAGTTCTCAAAAGCAACCTACTGATGCTAAAACAACTGCATAGTCATGTACTTTTTTGTGCCTTTTCTAGCTCTAGAATATAATTTTTGAGTTGCAGTGAAATATGTATGTATTAGGATAAAGTAATATCTGGTATTAGATAGATCATTTGAATACAGAGCTCTGTCTTAATCCCACCTATTTGTGCTGCATTGGTATACCAAGGCTTCCCCCTCACTGTTCACACTGCTGTATTCTGGAACAGCTACAGCTTCCTAGTGGTTTACAAGGGCAGCCCCATGTAGAGTGCATTGCAATAGTCCACATGCAAGGTGATTAGAGAATATGTGCATCTGGAGGGCCTTCTGGTCCAGAAATAGTTGCAGTTTGGCATATCAGACGAATCTGTGCAAAATCTCTCCTAGCCATGGCTGCCACCTGTTTTTCAAGCATTCACTGCAAGACCAGAAAAGCATACCAGATCTGAATGATGAAGTATACTCTACCCAGGACTAAAGATGGAAAATTTATGGGACTGGGTGCCCAAACAACTGGGTGTCCACTCAACCTTGCAGCGCTTGAGTCTGAGTTTATTTCTTCCAATCCAAACCTTCCCAGACTCAAGGTACTAGATAAGGTACTGTCATTGATGATCCTGGGTCTGAATTGATAAATGACCTCATCCTGTGGCCCCATGCATATAAGAACATCAGGCCCTGAGATACTCCACATGTTTGGGCCCTTGGCTCAATCCTACTTCCCACAGCCAACATTGACTGGAATTGCCTAGAAAGAAAGATGAATCACTATAAAATGATGATCCCCCCCACAATTCTGAATACCATTGTAAATAATATTGAACTGAGAGATCAAAGATAATCAGTATATCCATCCTCATTTCCTGATTATATTCCTTTTGAGTTCTACTATTGGCCCTTTTAATACTCAGGCTTCCAGAGAGATTTTTTTTTGCAGAACTTTGCTCTTTTTTTCTTTTAAATGCCCGGAAAACTGATTAAATCCCAGTTTTATGAATTATAATATGGATATTGGAAGAACTCTACATTTTAAATCCTTCATCCTTGTGAGAATTTATTTCTGTCCTCTTCTCACTATTCTTTATTGAGTTATTAATCAATAAAGAGGTGGCATCTCTAATTCCATCCCTGATAAGTTTGCTCAAAGATTTCTAAAAGATTGTTGTGATAGAACTTACCTATGCAAAAACGCTGTTGATTCTTCTCCTGCCAAATATGTCTTGTTATACAACTGCAAATTGTATCTATAATAATGCCTCTAGACAATTGAAACTGAACAGCTGTTCAACTAATCCCTCCAGGGTTCCATTTTAAAAACTGTTCTTATTTTGATAACTTTTCAGTTCTCATACTGTCACCTACCAAATGGTCATGATTTTGGATATTTTTTAAAAAAAGAAAAGGAACATCTTCTCATTTCAGTTCTTTAAAAAGTCTAGCAGTGATTTGGTTGTTTTAACAGAGATTATAATTTAACTTCTTTTGATCACCATTTGCCACAGATCCTTATACTTCTGAAAAGATCCAATTTGGTTTGGATAACTGCCCTGCATCTTCATCAGGAAGAAACCATGAAGAACTTATTCAAGTTTTTTTGCAGTCTCCTTCCCAATTTGGTTTAGATTTCTCCCTTAGCTGTTTCTTGTTTCTTTTTAATGGTCCTAATGTTATTAGCATAATACAGTCTTCATGCATCTTCACATTTCTGTTTGCACATCTATGCTCTTGTTCTTCTTTCTCTGGTGACTCTTCCAATTATTGAGGTCGACTTTTTCTTTATGAACTTCCTTCACTGCTTATTAAACATACTGGTGATACTTTTGACTTTGTTGTATTTTAATTTATCAGCTCTTAATATTCCCCTGAAGCTTCAATTATAAATGTTATAAAATTCTGGAAATATTTAATCTGGTTGATCTTCTCCTTAAGTTTCTTTTATTTTTTTAAACCAGTCCTCTCATTTCTGTCCCTTATTTCTATAAAATCTCTTCTTTTGAAATGAAAGACATTTCCAACATAATCAGTTAGAGATGAACAAACAATCCCATTTCTGTATTGTGACCTATGTGGCCATCAATTTCTGAATTGTTTTTAAGACATGGCAATGTCTATTTAAATAGAAATTGAATTACTTTATTAAATCATATTTTAATAAATATTTCCAAATGTATTTCTATATAAATAACAAGATACATCCTTCATTTGTTGAGTCTTTTCTGCATCAAAAATTGAATCAAGAAATTCAAGTAATTTGGAAATCTGAAGGGTGATTACATCCTTACCCCTAAATATACATAAAATAATGTCTTAATTCTCCTATTCCTTCTTTAGCTTTTTCAGTTATAACTATTAGATTGCAAGTTGTTCTGGTGGGGTCCTAGTGCGTTATTTGTGGCTCTGTAGTTAGTAAGCTATTACATTTTTAATAAATAATAATAAATTTTGGCTTTATGCAATGAATAAATTGTGCTGTATTTCAAGCCATCTTTGCATCGAAATTCTTTAAGAGGCATTTTTATTTGGCTCAGAGGGATGTTTATGCTTGTTTTTAATAGGTATCTCCCCAAGAGTTCCTGTCAGGAAATCTAATAAACAAGTAATAAAGTCCCTATTCATAAGCAACTGTAAGTTTTGCTGCAGTGCCATTAATATTGTGAGATGTGAATGGGGAAAAGAGCCAAGGTGGCGCAGTGGTTAAATGCAGCACTGCAGGCTACTTCAGCTGACTGCAGTTCTGCAGTTTGGCTGTTCAAATCTCACTGGCTCAGGGTTGACTCAGCCTTCCATCCTTCCGAGGTGGGTAAAATGAAGAGCTGGATTGTTGTTGGGGGCGATATGCTGACTCTGTAAACCGCTTAGAGAGGGCTGAAAGCCCTATGAAGCGCTATATAAGTCTAACTGCTATTGCTATAGCGCTTAAGAACTGTGATCTCTGTCAGTTGTGAAGGAAATAAAAAGAAGCCCTATTTTCAGATGACCAAATTTCAGTCACTTTGAAACTGATTCTGGAAATAGAAACAGCCTTGCTTACAACATGCTGGACTCTCTTTTGACTCTCTCTTTGTGTTAACTTATGAGTCCTTTTACAAAAGAGAGCCTTTTCTGCCATGTCATCTGCTGTGTAGAACATCATCCCCCTGGACATCCCAGCCTTTAGGAAGGGCCCTGAAGATATGAATCTGCTTGGGGGTCTGGCAATAGAGGGGAATGTTTAAAAGACAGTCTTTTAAGCTAATATGGGTTCTGCTGGTGTTCATAATTTTCTGGTTCTAAATTGATTATAGAGTTTTATATGGTTGAATATGGGTTCTTAAGTTAACAGAGTAACAAAATTGGAAGGGACCATGGAAGTCTTCTATCTAGTCCAACCAGTGGTGGGTTACCAATTTTTTTACCGGTGGTTTGGGTGTGCTCTCACTTGCACATGATGCTTCTGTGCATGCACAAAAGCATCCAGGTGGGTGGGCAGAGCCTCCTGCCACTGCTACTACTGGCTCACCTGATACGGGCTGAACCAGGAGCAAGCCACCTCTGAATCCATCCCATGCTCAAGCAATAAATCCTATAACATTTCCGGCAAATGATTGTCCAATCTATTCTCCTTAAAAACCAGTACATTGGGTTATTTTTACTTGTGAGCCAACTAGGGCTATTTCGACAAGATGTGCAGCAAACAAATTGAAGTAAAAATGCAGACTTCACAATTGTTAACAAGAAAGACAAAAAGGTTTAGATAGTGTAGATGCGGCAACTCCCGAAGAAAGCAGATCTCAAGAGAAAAATCACAAAATACCAAGATCTGCAATAGAAGTGGAATAGTACCAATGGTATTAGACACTTTGGGTGAATCCCAAAACAACTGAAGTGCCACGTGAACATCATCAGCACTGACAAACACACCTTCAATTGCAAAATGTAGCTTTAATTGGAATGGCTTACATTCTGTCACAATACCTTTAATGCCATCAAACAACATCTATCTATCTCAGCTCCTTGGAAAGGACTTTATAGGTGGATAAAAAGGTGAAATTGAGTCTAAACTGGCTTACTGCACAATCAACCATATAACGGCAGCAATAGCAACAGAAGTAGCTCTTATATACCGCTTCACAATGCTTTTACAGCCCACTCTAAGTGGTTCACAGAGTCAGCATATTGCCCCCAATAATCTGGACCCTCATTTTACCGACCTCAGAAGGATGGAAGGCTGAGTCAACCTTGAGCCAGTGAGATTCGAACTGCCAAACTGCTGGCAGTTGGTAGTCAGCAGAATTAGCCCACAATACTGTATTCTAACCACTGTGCCACCAAGCCAGCAAGACAATTAAAATCATTAGATGTCATATGTCAGCCTGAAATTTATAAACTCTGCAACTTTGTACTTTATTCAAGGCATATTTGTTCCACTTTCTTATTCTAAGTAGTTTACTTGAAAAACTTGAAAAAAATCATAAAAAGAAATTATATATACCACCTTCCTTCTTTTCTAAAATTTAAAAGCGGGCAGAAATGAAAAAAAAAACCCAAATCCCCACCAAACCATTATAAACTAAATTATCCACTGAATTAATCACCAGGTTTCATAGTGGTCAGATTGCACTAATATGTGGCTAAACTCAACAGATCTATAAAACTTGGATAACAGCATGTATGCATGGCATGTTATGTTCCAATTCTATTCAGACATGGATCTCAATGGATGACAATGGACCAACCCCACTTTATGATACTAAACCAGGTTTTCTTGGCTTCCTGTGAAGAGATTGTGTGAGTAGTGGAGAGAAGAGAGATGCCTTTCAGTGAGGAGTCAGACTAAAGGAAAAAAGCACACTGAGAAAAAAGTGCAGAATACAAGAAAGAAGGGTGGGTTTGCTTTCAACTCCATCATGCCCTACTTCCTTTTTGTTATTGTTTTTCTTTTAACCCAACTGACTTGACTTTTATTCATGTTTTTAATAACTTTGGGTGTACTAAAATAACGTGAACTTAGAAAAAGACACAAAATCCAAATGTATATGGTATTGAGCAGAGGTGGAAATGTTAGCAAACAGTTCTCTTCCTGGTTGCTGGGTGGGCATGACCATGGTGGGCATGGCCTTCGTGGCCTCCTGCACCACAGTGAGGAGGGAATTTTGCCCTCCCCAGGCTCTGGGGACCCTCTGGAGGCTGGAAATGGGCCCATTTTTGGACTTCTGACACTTCCAATAGGCCTATTTGTTGCCCTCTCCAGACTCCAGAGATTTTCCCTGAGCCTCCAGGAGGGTGAAAACATCCTCCCCTGGGCTCTGGAGGCCCTCTGGAGACTGGAAACAGGCCTGTTTCCAGACTTCAGGAAAGCCCAGTTTTCGTCCTTCCAGAGCATGATGCAAGATGAACAGGCCCAAGTGGAGACTCCTGGGAGTGGCAGGGTGGGGTGGGCAGGGCCAGCCAATCCTTAAAACAACCGGTTCAGCAAACCGTATGCAAAATTAACATCCCACCCCTGATATTAAGTTGATGAGATGTAGAATTAAGTGCAAAGTCATTTTGGATGCAGATTGACCAGGTCCTTATGTACATACTGATTGCATTCCTCCTGTAATTGTTTTGAGAAATGTATTGTCCAGCATACCTTAGTCTAATATGGCCGTATTTAAGTTTTAAAAATGATGTATGTTAAAATGCATGTATTACCTGTTACCCCAGTATGATGTTATGTATTATGTGTCGGTTATTATCTAATATGCATATGCTCAGAGATCACTGATTGTAAGAATATATTTTTCATTGAACATAAGATCAGACACGTCATTTTTCTTTTGTTCTCGTTGTATTTTGCTGCCAGAATTTCTGCTTGATCCATTAATCTACTATCTGCTTTGCTCATATAACCTCACCACTCCTTAACTAAACCTTTGCCAAATGAAACATTTGCTACGCATTTCTCTATTGATATATTTGTGCCTGTTATCTTTTCTCCATGGATGAAGGCCCATCTTTGTAGGAAGACAGATGGTGTGGTGTCTTTCTTGCAAAAATTGTGCCAAACAATTTGAAACCTTGAAATATAAACAATAAAGGAAGGATAATCTTCATTTAATGGATGAGGAAAGAACTTTACTATGCTCTAATACTAGAATGAATGAATGGGTTATAACCACTGTGCTTGAAAACTATGCCAAAAGCAACAGTGGGCTAAACAGTGTTTGTTTCTTTGTAAAGCGCATCCTTTGGGCAGCTGGGTTATAGCTAATGTTCCACTCTATTTGGATTTGCTATACACTTAGGGAGAAGATATGGCTAGAGAAAAAAAATCTATACAAAATGTAGAAGGACTCATGGGTAATGAAAAATGTAGAGGAAGTAAAAATTACATACAAAGTATGGAGGAAATACAAAACAGTATGTTTGATCATATCCAATTGGTACAATATTGCCATGATAATTTATGACCTTTGTTGTCTGTGTTCTGTTTCTGCATTCTTCAAAGTCTACTATGACAAGATAAAGAAGTTAAAAATTAAGTGCCATTCAGCAGGTAACATTTGATCTTGCAGCCCAGGAGGTCAAAAACAAGCTGAGATGATGTGGGAAGGAACATCTGATGGACACAATTGACAGAGGAATTTTTTTTGAGAGACCCTTAATGAATGTATGCAGTTGTCATCTATGGAGCCCTCCTGTCATCTTTCCCATTTCCTGAATATTCCCTGAACCTAGGTATAGCATACCTCAGTGAACATGAAGGTATATGAGGATTTGTGACAGTAAAGCCATTTTGAATAATTAAAATTTGTATAAAGAGAGGCATAGAATAAAAATCACTTGAAGTACTAGTACCGCTTTATAAAGCTTTATTAAGATCACTCCTGGAATACTGAATCCAGTTTTGGTTACCATATTACAAAAAAGATTTTGAGACTTTGGAAAAAGTGCAAAGAAGAGCAACTAAGACAACTAAAGGCCTGGAGACGAAAACATATGAAGAACAGTTACAGGATTTGGGTATGGCTTGTCTAGAGAAAAGAAAGACATGGGGGAACGACATGATAGCAGTATTCAAGTGTTTGAGAGGCTTCTACAGAGGAGGGGCTCAATTTATTTATCAAAGCACCAGAGAACAGGACAAGAAACAATGAGTGGAAATTAATCAAGGGGAGAAACAATCTGGAATTAAGGAGAAACTTCCTAATGGTGAGAACAATTAACCAGTGGAACAGCTTGCCTTCAGAACTCGTAGATGCTTCATCACTGGAGGTTTTTAAGAAGAGACTCAAATGGTGTAGGGTCTCCTGCTTGAGCAAAGGACTGGACAAGAAGACCTCTGAGGTCCTTTCTAGCTCTATTCTGATAAAAAAGAGCTTTGTGTTTTCTTGAGATTTCATTATTGCATAAGTTCCTGAACTTCTGCATCTCTTTTGAAAGTGTGTAGCATAATTATAAATGCAGGATTTGTAATACTTTCATTGGGTCTACTTCCATTCTTCTCTTGCTTCTCCAGTCAGTGCTCATCACTGAAAAAAATGTTATGAGCATTACTAGAAGTTATGGAAAAAATCTAGGAGCTGATCATCTTCATCCCCTTTAATGAAATTTGGGCTTCTTCTGCAAAAAATTGTCTTGCTTTCCAGAATTCCATATTACTCATTCTTTAAAAGATCAATTTCTTTTACATTGCAAGCTTGCAGGGCATTACACAGTGCTTCAAAAGGCAGATCACTTTCACTGCCATGGCCAGTTTGCACATCTGGCAGTGAAAGCTCTTTTCAAGGAAATCATATCTATCATTTAGATATTCCTCGGTACTTTCACTGAAAATTATGAAATCACCTTCACATAACCTTGCAACATCTGATATTACTTGAGTCTGATATGTGCTGGAAATCTTAAAAAGTGGTCCCTAAATTTTCTTTCCCATTTTCAAGTTCATATCCTGAAATAATATGCTGTGAATGACTTAGCTTCCAATCCAATCCTACAATATAGTCTGCAAAGAATCTTGTGACATGACTGATAAAATGGGGATAAAGTTCTCAAGATGACTTGTCTTTTTGTCATCATTAAATAATTCCATAGTGTTCCAGAGCATTTAGGTTCACCAAATTCTTAAAGGAAACTTGTCAAGGAGCGACAACATTTTAACAGGCAGTTAATAGCTAAAAACAGAGAAAGTCATCTTGTCACAATATGTTGTAACAGATTGCAGTGATCTATGTCAGTGAAATCACAGAAGTCCTTCATATGTTTTACTGACAGAAATGCTGAATGGGCATACACCTATGAGAACAGCATTTTCTGCATCAATATCAAGGTTTCCGTCAGGGTCTTGTTGGCATTATGTAAAACATGAACTAGACCAGTGTCCATCAAACTTGGCAACTTTAAGATATGTGGCCTTGTCCAGTTTCCCAAAGTTCTCTAGCCAGCATGGCTGCCTTGGAAATTCTGGGAGTTAAAGTCCAGAATGATCTTAAAAGTATCAAGGTTGAGGTACACTGAGCTAGACTTTTTGTAGCCACCAGTTTTAGGAGTGGGGGTATATTTTACCTTGGGAACATTGTCTATTACGTAAGGTGAACATTTATTCAATTCTAAACTGAAAAGTTCAGACTTACAATTTAGGTTTTTTGCAATCAGCTCAAAGTTTTCCAGAGGGTACAACTATAAAAATCTAAAGGCATATAGTGTAGCACTTCTCTTTTGTGTAATTAGAGACATTGGTTGCAGGGGTGGTTTGCTGCTAGCATTACTGCTGGTCTGCAACCCCCACGCCTGCCAGATGCGTGCTACGCATGCGTCACTATTCAATGTAAATTGTTCTGTGCACATGTGCAGAACAATTTACAGTGAACTGTGCACACACAGTCACTAAAATAAAAAATGGTGGCGCCCAAGTGGTAACAGGGTGTGTGGCAGGCCTGGGTCGCTGCCACCTCTGCGACCCAGACCTGCATTCCACTACCAATTCAGTTGAACTGGGCCAAATTGGCAGCAGCCCATCTCTGATTGGTTGCAAAGGGAATGAGAGAAAAAAGAACATGGGATTTGTTGCAATCCCAATGCTCTTGGACAAAATATGATAGATGAATGTTCCTATACACCACATATGATGTATGATAGTCATTCTTTTGTCCATTCAGAATTAAATGAAGTCTTTTGGTCTGGAATTTTGGACAAGCTCACTAACAAGTGCCATGTCTAGAAAAAAAGAAACAAAACCCCCAAGATACCTTGGGCTTCTAGGCAAAATGACATGAGATCAATCTAGATAAGCCACACTCTTCTCTGATGGACAGTTTCTCAGATTCTTCCCTCCATTGATACACTCCTTTCTCATACATATACAACTTTCTCTGTTTGTTTTCTCTCCATTTCTTTTCATCATGCACACACATATGTAAAATTCTGAGATAGGTCATGGCAACACTATCTGTCATAGCAGTAGACTTAAAATTTGCACTGGTAGCCACCAAGCAAAAGGGCTTGGGATATTGCCTCAGGGCTCAGAAGTTTGTTTTGCTTTGTCCATTTCCTTTCCACCCAGAATGTTCTTCTTCACCACTACATACCCTTCATGTACCCAAGTCAGTTTCATTCTTATAAGTGCTCGCACTGCCTCTGGGTCCTGTCCCACAAGATAGCAGGAAATGAAACAGAAACAAAGCAGAGATCAAAGCAGACAAAAGGAAAGTATATCAGAGGGTAAAAATGAACAAAGAATATAATGATCAGTTACGATTCTCTTACAGTGTTGTTTTTTTATATTTCAAAACTTAAACAAATAGACAAAAACAATCTTCACATTTGTTGTTCCTATTTATTTCAAATAGGACATCAAGGCAAGTCACATGACCCACTTGGCATTTTGTAGAGTTGGTGTTCTGTCCTCCTGATGTTCATGGATTTAACATTAAGATGTACAGAATTTCAGGTGGATGGGCAGGTGAATTTCATTCATGAACAAAGGGAAGAGGGGTGGGGATGTTCCTCAGCTTGAAGAGAGACATAACCAAGGTGTATAAAATCATATGAAACTTAGATAATGTGGAAAGAGGTGGTTTTCTCCCATTCTCACATCATTCATTGAATGAAATGCAGGGAGATTCAGTCCAACAGAACACCATACTATTTTATATAAGACAAAATTAAACTATAGAAGTTTCTGCTAGCAGTTGTGCCCATGGGATCCAATTTGGATGAATTTTGCAGGGAGCTGAATGGATTGTTGTATCTCACTTATCATTAAGTCCTCCTTATACTACTCACCAAGGCACACATAACCCATTTGCAATGCTTAATGGCTTAGAAATAGCCAGGAAAAGATATTTTAAGACTGTTGGTATTTACAATGACAAGATTATAATGATCCGATAAATATTGGGTATATACATATATGTGAAATTCATTCACATATCTTTGCGTGAGATGCCAACACTTTGGGGATCTTGGACAGATGAGTAATTTACACGAAATAACACATAGCACACAAAAAGTGAATTATAGCCCTCTAACTTATTTATTATAAGAAGTCATGCCAAAAACATATATAAAAAACTTTTTTACATACTCTTCATGTTCTACCTGAATAACTGGATCAAGAAACCATAGGGAGAGGTTAACAGAGGCTTGGAAGATTAGTTTTACCTTTGGGATTACATATAGTAAAAAGAGGTTGAGTTCAACTGGATTGTTAGACAAGTAGATTTCCCCATCAGGAACATTTTTTAAAGTAACATAGTATTTGTATCAAATGTAAATGGGAAAGTTTATGATTATTTGTCAACCAATTCTGTAATTGGTTCTGTAACAGGAAAATGTCTAAGATCCTTGTGATATGCAGTATTTCTCACAATTCAGCCACCGTGGACATTTTAATGTTTAATGTTAGTGTGGGTGATATGTATGTGTGTGTGTGTACATGTGTATTTATGTATGTATGCATGTATGTATGTATATATTTATCCCTTTTTTGTATACACATTTTTAAAAAAATTTCTATGATTTGTGTCTTAGAATTGCTAGTTCGCTTCTTCTTCTTTTTCTTAAATTTGTATTTTAACTTTGGGGGAGGGAAAGACACCAGAAGGGAGTGGATAAGATGGATTGCAAGCCACAAATGGTTGTGTGTATATAGCAGTGATGGCTAAGCTGTGAGTGCCCAAAGCGCAGGGCCAAACCCCCCAAATGTAATGTATGTGCACCTCTCACGTGCACCCCTCCACCAGTGAAATGGGTTTCAATTTTTTTAGAACCTATTCTGTGGGTGTGGCCTATTTTGTGGGCCTGGCTTGGTGGCCATGTGACTGAGTGTGCATGAGTGATGTCAAGTTGCCCACACCCAACTTGGTCACATGCAGGGGTGACTTTTTGGGACTCCGATGAAGGGGGGAGAGAGGTGAAAAGCTCCCCAAAATAGACAACTGGAGTATTAAGAGCTGAAATTGGGGAGATCGGAGAAGGCAGGACAGGGAGGCATCCAGGAGAAAGCTATTACATGCTGGGAAAGAACTTTGTAAGAACTTTGGGAGATTGGAGAAGGCAGGACAGAGAGGCATCCAGGAGAACACTCCTGAGCTTGCCGGTGCTGTCTGTTGGATTGTACTGCTGGACCTCTCCATGCCTCTCCCTTCACCACCTCCACTCCCAGGTATGGCGAGCCACGCAATGGGACTTGATACTGAATTGCACGTGCGCACTTGTGTCCTGCAGTCATGCATAGTGACCCCACCCCACCGTGGGTTCCTCCTTTTGCATTCCATTTTTATGTCTTTGGGTGGAGGGAAACAGGCCCTGCACGGCATACTGGTTCTGCGCTCTGCTCCACCTGAAGGCACGAAAATGGAACAAAAAAAGTTTAGCAGCTTTCAGCTGCCTCTCTCCTATAGACTTGCAGGGTCTAGGCTAAGCAAGGCAGGTGAGGCTGCAGCCAGCAGGGAGGGAGCAGTAACACAGTAAGGGAAGCAAGCACCAGCCATCATCCCTGTTTCCTTCCTTTGAGAGCTGCAGCAGCGGGAGAAACCGAGGCTCCTTTGCTGGTGGGGGGGGGAGCAAGTGGAGGGGGGGCAGGCCAGGGGAGAGACTGTATCGGTATGGGGGCCTCCAGCTCTAACTGGTTCACAAACTTATGCCCAATTTCTGGTGCCAGTCCTGCCATACTGGTGTGTACAGGTAGAAACCCACCACTGCCCTTCCCCCCTGCACATATACGTACAACCCCCCATGTACTCCACCTTCCCTGTGCATGCATATGACCCCCCCCCCCAAATGTGCCCCGCCCCCATGCATGCATATGTGACCCTCTCACATGCCCCTTGCCCCCTGCGCATCCACACATGACCCCCGGACACCCCCCATGCATATGTGACCCACCTGCATGTGGCCCGCCCTCCCATGCATGTGCAACAGAGACCTGAAAACCAGGTCTGGTTGGCAGGAGGCACAGTGCATGTGCGGCAGAGCTGGACTGGGGTGATGGCTCATGTGCCATCAGAGAGGGTGCTGCGTGTCACCTTTGGCACACGTGCCATAGATTCGCCATCATGGGTATATAGGCTGTCTTCCAGCCAGGATCCTGCCCAGTTTCTTTTTAAAAAATGTTTTCAGTTATTCTGTATCTCAGCTCCACAGTAGTTGCTTGTTATTGTCTCTGCAATAGGTTTACTGTTGGCCATTCTCCAGTTCCTCACCTCGTTTTAGCTGGTTCAGACTTGGCCTTCCCTTGGCCATGTTCCTTACATTACTTTGTTTCCTTTATTGCTTTCTTCTCAAGACTTTGCTGTGTCACATTAGTAAATTCAGATGGAGGGCATGAATTTTATATCAAGTTCATTAATTATGTAGCAGAGTTCATGGAGGGACCAGCTATTTATGTCTACCAATAATTATGGCTCTTTCGTACCTCCTGAATCATCCTGGTTGCTGGGAAATGACAGAAGAAGACAATTGCTTTCTAGTACAGGCTTCCGAATTTCCCCAGTGACAAATCATGCCCATATCCCTAGAAATATAATAGTATATCATCCTCATTTGCTTTTAAAACAACCTAATGGAAATAGTACAATTGGAGTGACTTGGCTGTTAATAATAATTATTAATATTAAATACATGGATTGATGTTAGGTAAGGAAAATTCTATTCCTAGTAGTGGACATCTGACTGAAATAAATACGCCTATAATTTAGAAACCTCCTGCTTCTGTTTTAAATATTTTGGGAAAAAAGAAACAAATTTTATAATTAGTTATAAATTATAATTTATAAGCAATACAATTAATGCTTGAACAGGGGATTGTACTAGAAGACCTTCAAGGTCCCTTCCAACTTATTCTGTATGCTGTATAAGTCTAATTTCTATATTTGCTTATTTATATATTTGTGCTTTTGTTTGTTCCTATGTTCAACAAAGAATATAAAATAAAAATGAATTGAAAATGTTTACAGTCAAAACTCTTAGTTTTGAGTCCTTTCCTGTAAGCTGTTTATTATGTTAAAAATATTGATCAATTAACCATGGATTGGTTGTTCTTCCCTCACCCCAGAGGTGAAAGTGACAGGATTCAGCTAAAGCTCAAAAATGGGAAAGGACCAATTTATTAAGTGAGTTGGGGTTTGAGTTAAAAATCTAGGAACTGGGCAGTGGAAGGGGGTAGAGGTAGGAGAACCACTTAAATTGAACAGTCAAGAAGCAGATGAAGTTAGAGAAAAAGATTTAGGAGAGGAATTGGGAAGGCAGGTCAATAGAAAAAGCATAGCAATTAAAGTATTAAAGTGGGCAAAGGATGATGGTTAGATGATTTTTCTTTTTTTAATGTTCTGATTTGCTTTTCTATCTTTCTCTCTTTGCTTTAAAGTGTAGCAATTAAAATATTGAAGCGGGCTACAGATGATGGATGGATGACCCTTCTATTTCTTGTTATTCTGTTTTGCTTTTCCCCTCCTCTTACTTTCTTTCCTTTTTTTCTTTTAGGTAAGTGACAGGATTAGAAATTAGGATAGATAGAAATAAATTTCTATACAACATGGAATAATGAACGATGATAGATTATAATTTTAATATAAATATGTATTATTGTTAGATATATGAGTTGATTGAATGTAATAATTATGATGAATTTAATTAGTTTTATTTGTATTAGAATGTATGATACCCAGCCGCCACATTGTTCAAAAATTGATTTGATATATTTCTTAAATGTTTTTTTTTAATTAAAAAATTGGAAAGGACTAAACCTCTTGATAACTAAAAACAAGATATGCTCTTGGTATCAATCCATCAATCCATCAATCCTGTAGCCCTGCTGCTCCTCTCCCATGTTTAGTGTAGCCTTGGAGCACCAAAAATTTTCCTGGCCCTTTCAAATTGTGCGTGGTGTTGTTTGTTTTGGTAACAGCAGGCTAGTTTGATATTTTGCAACTCATACGTGCATTTTGTTAGCAAATATCTTTCAGCAAGGAATTGTTTGCTGTTTACTTAGCTGGACATTAAATAGAAATTCCTAGAACGTTTTAGAGTACATGATTGACATGAGTTTGTTTTTCTCCTGCAGTTTCCTCCTTTATAATTCTGTATTTGAGACATGCTGACCTGAATGTTTCTGATTTCTCAATGTCACCATTAATGGCTAGAAGATTAAAGACTACTTTGTATAGAGAGCAAACAATGACTTATGTAAACATCAGCGATATAATATTACAGGATGCAAACATTTAAGTGGTTTTCACAATAGTGTACCTTCTCTTCTGACAGTGAAATATGCTAACAGTGGCATTTCTGATATTGCAACAACAACTGAAAAGTTTGAAAATAAAATCAAGTTTGCAGTGAGCTTGGTTTAAATACCAAAGTGATAATAATTAGGGAGGTGCAGATTGTGACTTAGAGGCAAAACTGGTCTGTCTCATCACTGTCAAGAGTCAATTGACTTCCCCTCAACAATAGCGCTTCTTTTACAGAGTTAAGTTGTTCTATCTCAGTACTTTTAATCAAAGGGCCAAGTTGGAACAACTCAGCTCTCTGTGATGAAGCAGTGCATCAGGACTAGGTGATTTGACTTTCAGTCAAGGTATTGAAATAGTGTTGGTGTCAGGGTTCCAAGTAACAGGCCCAAAGAAATCAAAGCTCTGAGACCTGGAGTTTCCTCAAAGTAAAACTTTATTAGGAATGCCATCTTGGCACAGCTGGTGAAAACCTGAATCTGAAGGACCCAAGGTTTTCCCCACCCAAATCAAAACCCAAAGTTCATGCCTCTCAGGTCACACCTCCATCACATGGCCCAATCAGTTCACAATCTTCCTCCGGCTGTCTTTGGTCCATGTCTTCCAAACACCTGGTGGGGACATCTTTGGCTCCAACAGGAAAAAAATGCTAGTTTGGCGATATTACCTCCCCTCCCCTATCTTCCCCCTTCATGTTCCCTCAGCTGCAACTGGCCTTGCTGTGGCAGCCCTGAGGATTTCCAAAATGGTTTCAGGACTGACAGCTGGTTAGATTGAAATGGCTGCATTGATTTATAATAGCAACTTTTACACATATCACATGCATATGCAGACACACCTTCCTAGATACAGGTCCACATTTAATGGCTACTCCCTTGCATTGCTTTAAATGACTGATTCAAGTTTTTGTGAAAAGCCGCACCCTTTCCATACTCTGCCTGGTACAATGTTTCAGAGGGTAATAAATGGCATGGCAACTAATTCTGAGGAAACCATAAATTCCTCAGAAGATGATGATAAAATTATATTAGGGGATTCTTTTACAATGTGAAGCTACATAGAGTGTTTGAGAACTTTTCATTTGGAGACAAAAGGAGATCAAAGAACAGACAGGATTGGCTTCCACAATTGCATCAAGAGGAAATAGTGTTGAATCAGATCAGTGATCTGCATGGATCCCTGCATAGCTCAATTCACTTTTGTTTCTATATTAGTATACTCTTCTTTTAAACAAAAAATAATTTTAAGCAGTAGAGGTGGATGGAGATGGTAATTAGTATGGTTGTAACTGCTGCAAAGATTGGAATTCACTTCTAGATACTTTTCTTTTTCTGGCTTTTTGGTTTTCTTCACTTTTTCTTTTACCCTTATCTTTTTCTTTTTTCTATTTCTTCTTCTATGTTTCTGCAATTTTAAATCTTATAAAATCTTTTAGTAACAATTATTTAAAAAATAAAATGTCAAAATCTGAAATAAATGTGTATCTCATCTGTTCATTGTGAACTAGAGTTCTTTATGCAGCATGGCTGCATAAAGAACTTGCTGACAAATTTAAAGACAAAAGATAAGTATAAAAAGTGGAAAGAGGGGGACATAACTAAGGCAGAATATCAGCAAATAGCACGAGCCTTTAAAGATGAAGTGCGGAAAGTTAAAGCTCACAATGAAGAAAGGCTTGCCACAAAAGTAAAAAATAACAAAAAAAAAGTTTCTTCCAACATGTTAAAAACAAGAAAAAAGTTAAGGAAACAATTCGACCATTGCTGGGAGAAAGTGGCAAGAAGGTGACAAGCAACAGGGAAACAGAACTATTTAACTCCTTTTTTGCAGCTGTGTTTACACAAAGGGATAAAACAGTCCAACCTATCAAAAATAGCACTACAAAAATCAGATTAGGAACACAAGTTGAAATAGGGAAGAGAATGGCAAGTGAGCACCTGTCTACCCTCGGCGAGTTCAAATCACCAGGACTGGATGGATTATACCCCAGGGTTCTGAAGGAACTGGAAGATAAGATCTCAGAACCACTGAACTATATCTTTCAGAAATCCTGGAGCACTAGGGAACTGCCAGAGGACTGGAAAAGAGCTGATGTAGTTCCCATCTTCAAAAAAAATAGATCCAAGAAACTACAGACCTATCAGCCTGACCTCAATACCAGAAAAGATTCTGGAAAAGATAATCAAGCAACGAATTAGGAACACCTAGAAGTAAACAAAGTAATAGCCAAAAGCCAACATGGGTTTGTCAGAAAAGGATCATGCCAGTCTAATCTTATTGCATTCTTTGACAAAGTGACAAAATTAGTGGACCAGAGGAATGCCGTCAATATAGTTTACTTGTACTTCAGTAAGGCATTTGATAAGATAGACCATAACCTACTACTAGATAAAGTAGAAGAATGTGGGTTAGACAGCATCACCACCAGATGGATTCATAATTGGCTGACTAGCAGCACTCAATGGAACTGCATCTACATGGAGGGAAGTATGCAGTGGAGTATCCCAAGGCTCTCTTTTAGGCCCAGTACTCTTCAACATCTACATCAATGATTTGGATGAGGGAATAAATGGGGAACTCATCAAATTTGCAGATGACAGCAAGCTGGCTGGAATACCCAACACTCCAGAAGATAGGCTTAAGATACAGAAGGATCTCGACAAACTTGAACATTGGGCACTATCTAATAAAATGAAATTCAATGGTGAAAAGAGTAAGGTTCTATATTTAGCCAAGAAAAACGAAATGCGCAGGTACAGTATTGGTGGTACCTTGCTCAATAGTAGTAACTGTGAAAGGGATCTTGGAGTCCTAGTGGACAACCATTTAAATATGAGCCAGCAGTGTGCAGCAGCTGCCACAAAAGCCAACACAGTTCTAGGCTACATAAACAGAGGGATAGAATCAAGATCACGTGAAGTGTTAATACCACTTTGTAATGCCTTGGTAAGGCCACACTTAGAATACTTCATTCAGTTTTCATCGCCAAGATGTAGAAAAGATGTAGAGACTCTAAAAAGAGTGCAGAGAAGAGCAACAAGGTCTCTTCCAACTCTGCTATTGTATTGTATTGTATTGTATTGTATTTATTGTATTGTATTGTATTGTATTGTATTGCATTGCATTGCATTGCATTGCATTGCATTGCATTGCATTGCATTGCATTGCATTGCATTGCATTGTATTGTATTGTATTATAGAGGAAGATTCCAAAAATGTAATGTCTGCCTATCCTTGAGAAATGATATTATATAGATACTAGAATCTAGCATCAACCAATTAAACTGATTAGCAGTAATGTTACAATGGATAAAAAGGAGAACTTTGCCACCAGTATAACATTACTTAAAAGTGACACAGGTAGAATTCATTTTATTCCAGATGGTAGACTGGCTATAGACTTAAAGAATATTATTCTTCCAGTCAAGGTTATCTTAGTGAACATATCTGTGGCTTTAAAATGGAAGTATATTTTTTATGAAGGCTAGATCTATAATGGATATTAATTGCAATAGCTTATAGGAACCAGTACTTCATATCGGTGAAATACGTGGTAGGGAAACAATAAAAGAGTCCAGAAATTGATATATTCATGTGAGATGCTTCACAATTATGCTTTCTACTAGGAACTTCTCAGCAGAATTTGTTTGATCATGTTCAGTCCAGGTTAGGAATTCAGCTTTAGTTTCTTAAACAGTCTTCTCTTAATTAGGCAGCCTTCTGGCCATTTGGAAATATCAGAATTCCTAACACAGTGCTTCTTAAGAAGCAGGATAGGGTACTTTGTCATATTTTGGTTCTCATCCTCCCTTTTCCCCTGTCAGTATTTCAAAGAATAATCAATATATATAAGAAGATTATTACAGATAAAAACATAGCAATTTACCCAGTAGGTCATGTTGATCTCGGTACAATAAGAACAAAAGGGAAGATTAAGAAATATAGAGAGGACATCAAAAACTACAAGTAATTTTCTCTTTCAGGAAGCAAGAATCAATAACAGAATAACGGTAACCTGGAATCTACCCTGTGAAGATCATTTTTCCTATTTTCCCCCCAACATGGTAATTTTATAATCAATAGTATCAAGATGACTCACTTTTCTGGCTATAAAAGAAAAATCAATTTTTGTTAGTTTATTTTCTCTGTTATTCATGATCATTTTAAACTCCAGTAATCTAAAAACTGTGAGCATGAGTTTGTGACAGTCCTACTTCTGGTTTCAAATACTGACTCGCACATAGTTGCTATGATAGTTCACAGTTTACTGAAGAGTAAAGAAACAACAAGAATCAAAGCATGCAAACTGAAAACAGAGTTTCTGGCAGATGTATGCTTGTTTGGTTTGCTGTTAATAGTGCATGCAGTGGAGTAGTCCAAAATCAGTCCAAGGTTCTGAGAGTCACTTCAAAGTTGTCCACCAAATGCATGGCTGGGAGACCTTATGTCATTCCAATCCAACTGTTCCAGCTGTTCAGGTGGTCCTATTCTCTATCAGCCTCATGTGATTCATGGCTTGGTTTCTCCTGAGGCTGATATTCCACAGGTTCAGAATGGAACAGCTTCTTCAGATTCAGGGTACGAGTGTTGGGCCATGACAATAACAAGTTTTTAACTCAGTACTAGCATTATGCCCTCTACGAAGGTGCAGCAATTACTGTAGCTGTGTTTTGATCACATGGAGGTGAGCTATTAGATCCTGACTGGTATTTATATTGCAACAATCACAAAACAGGAAACTGCTAGTCTGATGCTATTGCTCCTCCTGTGTTTGGGTCCTTTGAGAGGGGTTTGGTGGCTGCAGGCCATACATAATACTTTTTGCAGTCAAACCAATGGCGATAATGAAGAGTTGCTAGAATAACATCACACATATGATTGAGGTCAAGCTTTTTTCCTTTTTCATGTCTAAGAAATAATTTTAGGGTTTCCCCTCTATTTCCGCAACTATCTTAAGACCATATTAGTACTTAAATTATAGTCTTCATATATATTTTCTAACACAAAAGTGTCCAAAATGTTGAATTCTATTTTAGATAGTGAAGAGAGGTGGGAGAAATGATTTGAGGATCTGCATGCAGGCAGGGAAAATTTAAAACCATGGAAGTAGTTGCCCCTCACCATATGGTGAAATGAACCCCATGTTACAAAGCAAGGAAGAATATCTGGATTCCATCTATTTTCCTACCCTGCCATTTTCTAAGCTAGAGCTGCTTTGCCAGACAAGGTGAGTGAAGCCAAGGATCTCTCTAAAAATAGCAGAGATCTGTCCCAAGAGATCACTTGCCATGTACACTGACATGTTTGTTCAGGAATGAGTTAACTTAGAACCAAAAGTCATGCAGGTCATGGTTGTCCCAAAGGTGCTTTTTCAGGAGGGAACTGGGCTTTCTTGTTTTTTCTTTGAAGACATTTTGTGTTGTGACTCAGCAGTTCTGCTGAGAGTCTTTTCGGGATCAAGATTCATTAGGCAGCTGGGAGTGGTTAGAAGCAAGTTTGGAGATAAAAGGAGGGATGCTGCCACGCCCCAGTCGCTGGAGTCAACGTTCCTTCGTGGGTTCCGTGTTTGGTAAAAGATTGTTTGATTACTAATCATGATTTATGCCTGTTACACTTGGACAAGTGCTTTGGTGTTTCATGTAAACCTGATCTGTGAAGACTGCGGAAGACTGCAGCGTTTGTAAGAGCTTTTGTTTGAATTCTTATCGGAGTTTTGTGTTTATGTTATTTTCTGAGCTCGAAGCCAGTTTGAACTGAAAACTGATAAAGACAGAAGTCCTTTAAAGTTTGTCTGCCTGCATTTGTTAACGAGCCGTCAAGGGGGGGGGGGTCAGAACAATTTTGCTTCTCATCCAAGAAGCTTCTTCAGCTCTGGCAGGATAGTGGTGAATAGAAGGATTTATACTATCCTGTCAGAGCTGAAGAAGCTTCTTGGATGAGAAGTGAAAGTCTTCACAGAAAAAAAACAAGAAAGTCCAGTTGTCTCCTGAAAAACCACCTTTGGACAACCATGACCTGGATGACTGAAACTCTCTACAGAGTTTTAGCTATACAGTTTGGGAAGAACACCCTTTGAATGGTGTTGGAATAGTAATGGATTTCCAGAGAAAAATTGCAGACTACAGGAACCAGCAGCACTACTCAGGTGACTCTGAGGGCACAGATAAACATCCATGTGTTTCAATGACATTCTAAAAGGATGCAAATGACCAGCTGTCTCCAAGGATATAAATCCTTCCATTCCCCACTATCCTGTCAGAGCTGAAGAAACTTCTTGGATGAGAAGGAAAACGTCTTCAAAGAAAAAGCAAGAAAGTCCAGTTGCCTCCTGAAAAAGAACCTTTGGAGAAGATTAAAAAGAATTTAGAGCCCTTAATCCTGCACCTATTTTGTATGAATAAAGTATGTGAATTAATTGATGTAAAAATGAAATTTAGTTCTATATCTCATTTTGTTACAGGTAAGGGCTGAATTGCAAAAGGCCAATCAAGATGAATGATAATAGAGCAATGGATAACATTGGATATTAGCAATAGTTACAAGTGTTTATTATTCATCTTTTTTAAAATCACCTGGCACAGCAAAATAGAAGAGAAAAAAATGTAGAAGATAAATTAGAAAGACCTACAAAATAGAAATAGAATGACTGCAAAAGAAAGCAAAGATAATACCAAGAGTAATAGATGCTTTTGATTCTATCCCAAAACAACTGGAGCACCACTTGAACACTATTGGCATTGACAAAGTTTTCAGTCAATTTCAAAAGGCAGCATTACTTGAACAGCTTACATCCTGTGACAATACCTTAATACCATCAAAATAGCAATAGCAATAGCAGTAGACTTATATACCGCTTCATAGGCCTTTCAGGCCTCTCTAAGCGGTTTACAGAGAGTCAGCATATTGCCCCCAACAATCTGGGTCCTCATTTTACCCACCTCGGAAGGATGGAAGGCTGAGTCAACCCTGAGCCGGTGAGATTTGAACCGCTGACCTGCTGATCTAGCAGTAGCCTGCAGTGCTGCATTTAACCACTGCGCCACCTTGGCTCTTATAAAATTCAATATCTATCTATCCCAGGTCCTTGGGAATAACTTGATAGGTGGATAAAAAGGCCAAATCCAATCTGAACATCTCACTGAGCAAAAAACAATTATAATTATAGACATTTATCTACCTTTAGTCTCATTCTGGGGTGCTTGTTGATTGAGGAAACTGTTGACCTGTGGTTTACACTAGATAATTCCAATGGATGCACTCACTTAGATCTATTAGTTGGATTATAATTAACTCAATGCATTAAACCTCAGATTACTAACCCGGATTTACACAACATTCTAAAAAAGCATAAATATCAAAGTTAAAATTAACCAAACTAAGTCTTTAACTATCAGAAGTAATCTACACGTCCTGCAACTGCACTGTATAATCTGTTAGAAAGTCAATTTTTCTAAAGGAAAATTGCCCCTTATAATCCTTTTCCATCTGAATGCCTTTGCAACTGCGTCCCAGGCAATTCTGCAGAAAAAAATCCCACACTGAACATTCAGTCACTTATCAATGTTGTTATTATTATTGAAGAAGTGCTTTTCAGAGGAGTAGTAGTGATCACCACTGGATTTATGAAGATGATTCCTCTTCAGCTTTTACTGTTACTGTAACTGACACTCTCTATTGCAAATTCTCCATAAACAATTTATCTGTGTACTTTTAGTATGATCCGTCATATTTTATTTGCCACAGTTTAAAAGCAGCTTCCTTTATCTTCCGAAAGGCTACAATTTGAGCTGTTAGATCCTCAATACAATTGCCTTGAAAGAAGAGAATATTTACCTCAGGATTGAAGTGTGGGTCTTTGGTGCTGCTCTTAGACCTTGGTGGTTTTATTGCAGATGTTTCCTTACCAAACTAGGCACTGATAATGTTACCTAGTTTGGTAATTAAATGTCTGCAAGAAAACCACCAAGGTCAGAGAACACCAATGACCCCATAGAATTATCATTCATTCCCAATACATGAACTTCTCCTGCAAATCTTGAGCCAATTGAGTAAACTAAATATTGTGTACTCAAAGCCTGTTCATTTAACAAAACAGATAGTTGTGCCTACTTTTGTAATTTTCTATTTCCCATTCTCTTTTCTTCTTTAAATCAACAATTTCCTGTTTCTATTTCTGCAGCTAAGAAGTAAACTGCTGGAGTTGCGTTTGCAGTTCGCTTAATACATTTTCTGATTTGATGAGTTAAATGTTCTAGTTCTGCCCTTGAACTTTCAAGAATTCATTCCCCTTTGTTAGTTTATCACTTTTCAGTTCCTGCTCCTTCAACTCTGAAGGATCACATTTGCAACTACACACAGTGCAGAAGGAACAGCACTTTTAAGCTTCCTTAGTTTTACTTTCTTTCTAAACTTTAATTAATCAAACTGAGTTTCAAATTATGCTAACACATCTTTTCCCATAAACACTCCTTCCACCCGGGGAATTCCTCTTCAGAATTCAATTGTCACATATATTCTCCTCAGCATTTCACAACTTCTATAAAAATGGCTGAACTCAGCCTCATTGTCCCAAACAGCATGTTCTCTCCGTATAGGAGAAAATTTAAGGTGAAAAAAAAACAAAACACCATACTGGACTGATTAGGGAAGCCCTCCCACAATACTATTAAATGAGAAGATAAATATAAAATTTGGGACTGTGTGGTGTGTTACTATCCTCTTTATTAAATTTCTGAGAGAAAATTAAAACAAGAAGTGATAATTACACACACTAACAACCCCCCTAAAGACATTAAAAAGAATATTAACTATGATATAGTTTTTTTCTTCAAACTACATTTATTGAAGATGGAATATAAAATCTGGATCCTCAGGAACATAAAAAAATATTTCCCTCCCAGTTCAGAACATCCTCACGAAGCCCCATAGTCTATCTCCTCTTCTAGGATGTGCAACAACTTATTACTGAGCATGATATATGATATATAGCAGTCCAAATGTCAGGTTGTATTTGGCATTTTAACTTTCTACTTTATTATTATGCATAGAATCAAGTTGGTATTTATGACCTACTACTGAGACTACATGAGTATTAATGTTATCTAATTGCCAATAAAATCTCTCTTCCCTGCTTGAGATAATGTTTAATTTCATTTTTTTATTTTAGATTTTTATGGATTGATTGGGTTACACCATGTTGCTGACATCTCCATGTAACTAGGATATTATACTTTCAATACAATTTTTATTTGTTTATAATATAGCGTAGAAAGAGAATACAAAAGTAAGTTAGGGAAATTAGGGAACAGAAATGGATAGTGGGGGAAAGCAAGGGAAAAACAAAAAAGGCACTGACTTCCAACTCTTTTGGTGCAGTAGAATAAGGCATTACCATCTAAGCTCAACTTTTTACTTTTACATAATAGTATTTCTAGAAACTAGCCATTTCTATAACAACAAATCTGTCTAATTGGTAAAACTGAAAATCAATGTTTCATTTTTTTCCTACCTGAGTTTAGAAGTAGTTTCCAAGTAGAAATAAGGATATTTGTATTTTTTTTCTTTAATTAAAACAGTCATTTTAGCCCTCTCTGCTAACTCCATCATGTGTAACTAGAATATTATAAAACAATTTTTTTTGGAATATTGACTGAGAAGCAACTTTACTTTTTATCTTACTATTCCTGGCAATTTTGCAATAGCCAGGCATGTCAATTTGGCATGACAACCAAAGCTTAGCTAAAAGAAGAAATTGCTTTTAAGAAGTATTCAGCCTTTCTTAGACTTATGAAACCTCTATAAATGTTAGGTTAGCTATGATCCCTGGATATACAATTTATACAGTCCTAACTATTATTGCAATATATATATATATATATATATATATATATATATATATATATATATATATATATATATATATATATATATATATATATATATATATATATATATATATATATATATATGTGTGTGTGTGTGTGTGTTTTTATTTGTGCTGATAAATAAATAAAGGAAGACTAGTATAGATCTATTTCAAGCTATTTAGCTCTCATCAGCTAGCCATATCCTTACTGGGATTCGACTCTTGTGACGAGCCTAATGACAGAGAGTGGAAGTGTGGCCTTCCTCCCACACTTGGGCATACCAGGGGTTGTGACTTTAAGTATATATATATATATATATATATATATATATGTGTGTGTGTGTGTGTGTGTGTGTGTGTGTGTGTGTGTGTGTGTGTGTGTGTGTGTGTGTGTGTGTGTGTGTATGTGTATGTGTATGTGTATGTATATGTATATGTATGATGTATATGTATGATGTATGATGTATATGTATGATGTATGTATGTATGTATGTATGTATGTATGTATATATATATCTTATGAAAATAGGAATGTTAGAGTATTAGGCCTCTTACACTACCTTTCCATTAGGGCAATACATGAAATACAAATAAAAGGGCAAAGTTATACAAATATTAAAAATCATATCCAATATAAACTTTCCACAAATAACAGCACCTATATGAAAGTAATAAAAATATCATTACAAATAGCAGACCACAAAAAAACCCAGTAAATATTTTATACATAACAATACTAATATATACTGTAATTATGAATAAATGGATATTTTTTGAAAAAGCATCTTAATGTTCTATGGTAAGTAGGGACATCTCAGTGTTATTTGAAAAAGCATTTCAAAGATCATTTCAAGAAAAAATAGACCACTGTTTATTGAGTTCCATCTAATAGCAGAAAGTTTGAGCCTATAAACTTTATGGATAACTCAAGAAGTTGGACACGTTTATGAAAGAATAGGAGCTCCACTGAATTTCTTCCATTAATTCAGTTTTGCATGGATTTTAAATACACAAATACACAATAATGGATTTTAAATACACAGGGAATTAACATATCTACTACATTTCATGTAATTGTCCTATATACATTAAACATCAATGTTTTGCCTTGGATTGTCCGCTTCTTCATCCTACCTGTGTCCAAAGACAAAATATGCCCTTTACTTTCAAAGGTGAGCAGGTCCAGTATGCTGAACAACCAGAAGTTTGCTTTATGCAGAAACTTTTTTGGGGGGTGGGGTGGGGGTGTTAATGTCCATTAACTTGACTTAGGAAAAAAACATTGGAACTTTGGAAAGACATTGGAAAAATAACACTGGAGCTTTGATGTCATATATGTTGACCGTAGCGAGATTATTTTATGCACAAAAATAGAAGCCCACAATGGATGAATGGCTGAAAGAGTTGAAGGAATTAGCAGAGATGATTAAATTGACAGCTTTGATTAAAGAAAAGAAAAACCACAATTATCTTTGTTTCTATTTGGAAACCGCTTCTGGACTTTGTGCTTGAGCTGGAAAAAAAAATGAAATTTTGATTTTGGGTTTATCAATTGGATAGATTGGTTGTTATAGAAATAGGTAGTTTATATTACTATATAAAAGCAAACAGTTGAGGTTTGATGCTATTATCTTATTCTACTTTCTTTTCCCCTTTGCCTTATACTTTTCCCTTCCCTTCTCCCTCCCTTACTTTTCCATTATTTTCTTTTATAAGCTAATAAAAAAGAAAAGCAATATTCTTGCTTTAGGTAACTTGTTTCACAAGTTGTCTGTGATTATGTATTTTTCTACCAAGGCAATTGGGAGAGGTGGCTAGGTGAGCTCTGTTACTATTCATGGTGATCATTGGGGTCATTTTTTTAACCTTGGATGCCAGTGAGTTGTGTTTGCTGAATTTGTGGCTGGCTAAACAAACAAACAAACATTTCCAGGAGTCAGAAGACTGAGACATGCAGATAATGGTCACATAACTTATGATAGAAAAAAAAAGAACAAAAATGCTCACTACTAGTTTTAGATAAACCAACATTGATTAAATGAAGCCAATTTCCAGAACAGAAGAGCCAATTAAATTGGGCTACATCCCTAATTGTTAGCCTTGGGAAATAGTGTCAGAATAATTAAATGCTGAAAAATGGTGAGTTGTCATATCTAAAAATTGCCTACAATCGACACTTTCATCAACTAAAGAAAATTTTAACCGTGAAAGGTTAAATGACTTACTTATCCTGATGCAATTTAATTTGAAGCATTCTATTTCTTGTTGTATAATGAACCTGACAGAAGAACCTACCTCTCAGTGGGTTGTCTATTGAATTCTTGGTTGATTTAGAATGCAATGTCTCCTCAAGAATAAACCCAGTGCGCATTATGATAGTAAAACAACTCTCTCCCCCACCCCTCCATTTACTTCACTCTCACTAGGCTTCTTTTCCTGCTCATGACTTTTGCTTAGTAGATACAACCAACATAAATTATTTCTGAACTTCTAATGCTACTTTATCTGGTATTACACCTCAGGTTTTCTAATTAGTGACAAATTAATTCTCGGAAGCTTTAAGAAAAACCAGTATCTCCCCCCCCCCCAGTTCTAACTCTTTTTCATATCAGATAAATTTAAGAAAGCACAGAAAATGGAGGGGGGCTAGAATTAAAGCAGGGGTGTCAAACTCACGTGATTCTGCCGTAACGTATCAGGACTTTTTCTCACTTCACTAAACTGGGCATGGGCCTGGCCAGCACGTGATGCATCCAGCCCATGGGCCGGGAGTTTGACAGCCCTGAATTAAAGGCTAGGGAATTTCTACTACAGAGAAAATGATCAGATATAGTAAAAAAAAAAAAAAAAGAACAGTCTTATAATCTGCTGTCACTGCTATTTCTAGTTTTATTACTGGGAATGAGCTCCATCCATTGTAGATAATTTATTTTATACCCAACACCCAATGATTTTTTTTGTATATTTTGTATATTACCTTTTTACTGTAGCTTCAGAATCTTACTTTTGTTAACCAGTAGAATGATTTATAGCACCACTGCAATCGCATCAGAGTACTGAATGTATAAATCTCCAGTTCTTCTGAGGTCAAATTATATTGTAAAGCAACTTTAAGCACATGCTTCAATCTATATATGTCTTGTCCATTTTTTATCTTCTCTTGACTAACTGGCAGCTATCCAAAATGGATGAAAAGACACACATCCATCAGAAGAGATACATTGTTCACACACCAATGTGTGTTTGTATCTGATAGTCTACATTGTTAGTGCAAGACAAATGGTGAGAATGGAACATGGCTGAGTAATGTGCTAATTAGCAACAGTTACATGCTCTTTTTGAAGCTCAAAGAAAATGGGGCTGGCAAGAAAAGCTAGCCTTTTAACGAAGAGTTGGCATGTTTTTATTTTGGGGTTTGTTTGTTTTTTTGGTTTAATTTGGCTTTGGTTTTTGCTTTAATTTTATTTCATGGCATGTTATTCTCTCCATTATATTATTTTGATATATATGTATCTGTGAGGTGATTTATGTGTATCTTCTTGAGATAAGATTGTCACATTTGTAAACAAAGTTTTATAACAGAGAGAACAGTCTTAAAATGGCAATTACAAAATAATATAAAACACTCTTCCTAAGCGGCAAAGTGTGCTCCCATCAGTATTGCAATACATAACTTTACTTAAATAACCAGGAAATAACACACACACACAACCTCTAATCAGGCTCCAGAAACCAAGACACATGGGGTTTCTTCTAACAGAATAACACAGTTGGAAGGGATCTTGAAGGTCTTCTAGGCCAACCCAATGCTCAAGCAGGAGAGACCATACTATTCCAGACAATTGGCTGTCCAGATGGAGCATCCACAATTTCTGGAAGCAAGTTGTTCCACTGCTTAATTGTTCTCACTGTTAGGAAGTTTCTCCTTAGTTCTAGATTGGTTTTCTCCTTGATTAGTTTCCATCTATTGTTTCTTGTATTACCTTCTAAGTTTTTTTCTTTAGTGTTCCTCATCTATAGAAGAAATGTTGCCAAACTAAAGCAGGCTATTTGCACTGTTAAACATATATTCTAGAACTACTAGGGAGCAGATATCTTAACTCTTTTCCTCCCATTCAAAATATCCAAACTTTACTGTCTTTTGCTCTTTTGGAATGCACTCCTTCCCTCCAGGGGATATTGACTACATTGCACATAGCCCTTCTTAGCACATATCTCTAAAACTTTTCAATATTTGAGTGGAAAAACAGAATAATCCTGTAGGAACTTCTGCATTTCTCAACAGTACAGCAAAGCAAGATCTGAACAAATTATTCCCATAAAGGAAGGAATTTAAAGGAATACACAATACACATTAAAAATTGGTAGGGTTTCTATCTTGTGATTCTGGCTGCCATATTGACTTCTGGGATCCCCTGTGAATGCTGCTACTGCAAAAGTCCTTCAGTGCCATGTGAGCCAGCCTAGCTGCTGTGTATTTGGCCACCATGGAAGGAGGCTTATGGGAAGAACAGCAGAGACCTCAGCCAGGTCTCTGAATGAGATTCTGGCACAACTGGTTGTATCTGCCATATAAAAGGGATCTACAGGTGCATCTCTGCCCGATAATTGTTTACGGGTGTTAGAGAAGCATTGGTTTGCTACGTACAAAATAGCTGCTTGACATAGTCTTGCAAGTTCTCCTTTTGAAATGTTAGGGGATTTACTTTTTAAACTTGTACATTGAACTTCCGTCTGAGGTACTATTTGATTCCTTCTATTATTATTTCAAGCTGGGTGTCTAGCCACTGGATAGACAAAGGAAAAGATGAGTTAATAGATACACAGTTTGTCTAAAGGCTCTTGAAAAAAGAAAGGTGATATATTTGAGACAACACTGCTGATGCTTCTGACAACTGTAAGCTATGCCAATCTTCAGACAAAAAAAACTGTGAGACTGTTGTGTTTTTATTTATAGAGATGTGTCTCCAAGTAAGTAGTGATGAAATTCTATTGAAAACATTTTGTTTTTAATCTTAGAAAGGTTGACTTGGCATGAACTTTGTTAGAAGTACCTATGATTTTTGTTCAATCTGCTTTATTTCTAATCCTTGGAATCCTCATCTTCTCCAAATATTAAGTATGGTCCTTGATAATCTAAATATTATTTACTTTTGTTTTTGAGTGATATATGATAAATGTGTAACGCCTTGTTAAGGCCACACTTGGAATATTGCATTCAGTTTTGGTCGCCATGATGTAGAAAAGATGTGGAGACTCTAGAAAGAGTGCAGAGAAGAGCAACAAAGATGATTAGGGGACTGGAGACTAAAACATATGAAGAATGGTTGCAGGAACTGGGTATGTCTAGTTTAATGAAAACAAGGACTAGGGGAGACATGATAGCAGTGTTTTAATATCTCAGGGGTTGCCACAAAGAAGAGGGAGTCAAACTATTTTCCAAGGCACCTGAGGCTAGAACAAGAAGCAATGGGTGGAAACTAATCAAGGAGAGAAGCAACTTAGAACTGAGGAGAAATTTCCTGAGAGTTAGAACAATTAATCAGTGGAACAGCTTGCCTCCAGAGGTTGTGAATGCCCCAACACTGGCAGTCTTTAAGAAGATGTTGGATAGCCATTTGTCTGAAATGGTATAGGGTTTCCTGCCTAGGCAGGGGGTTGGAGTAGAAGACCTCCAAGGTCCCTTCCAACTCTGCTATTGTATTGTAACTAGACTAATCAGGAATTAAATGTTTGGAGGAACCCCCATGGTGCAATATATTTTCCATGTCCATCATCCCACACACTAAGCTATATCTGGTAGCTGGCTCAACAGTAGTAACTATGTGAGGGATCTAAGTCTCCTGGTGGATCACTGCTTGAGATAACAATGTGCTGCAGCTACCAAACAAGCCAACACAGTTCTAGACTGCATCAACAGAGGGACAAGATCAAGATCACGGGGAGTGAGAATATTGCTCTATACTGCACTAGTGAGGGCACTGTTGTAGCCCACCAGCTGTCAGTGGAGCTGGTGTTAGGCTTGGACAATGGGGAGGTTGGGGAGGAACTTGGGCCAGTTCTGGAGTCTGGGGAAGGCTCTGATGAATGCTCCGTGTTGGGTGCAGAAATAGAGCCAGGGCTGTCTGATTTCCCAGCCATTGGAAAGGCATCTGCCTTTGGAGGTTGATGTGAGTGAGGAAGAAGAACATCTGGGGCTTGTTCCAGATGCACGTATGCGCAGAGCAATTAAGAGAGGTGAACAACAGAGGTGAACAACAGAGGACAAGGAGTCAACTCGGGAAGCAAAGCACACATGGACACTGAATGGCCCTTCCTTGGCTGGGGAATAAATAGAAGGAAAGGGGAATGGTTGTCATAGGAGACAACAGTTCACATTTCTGAAGATTTTGTTCATTGTGTTTCGTGCCACAAAGACTGCTTGCCAGAGTTTAATTTGCTGCCTTTTGACTGGGAGCTCACAGCCTTGCAATTATTGCAAGGAACTGATAAGGTCTGCGATGTTCCCTCTATTTTTTTTTTTAGTGTGTGCAGAAAAGTATAGTGCTTGAGTGGCACATTTTCATGTCTGAGCACCTGAATTTTTTTCACAGATGTTTCACAGAGCAATTGATTTATAGGATCTGAATTGGAATGGAGAAAAATGGTTTTGTGCATGAGTGTGTGTGTGTGTGTGTGTGTGTTTGAGTGGGCGAGGGATACGGTAAGGGAACGGTGCCTATTTAAAAAAGAAGGTAAATTATTGAAAACATGATCAGTTGAAGATAAGTATGGGGACAGGTTGGGCGGTAGAGAGAAAGTGATAAAAGAGTAGGAGAGAGGAAGAGAGGAAGAAAAAAGAGGGAAGAGAGACAGAAAGAGACAGAGAAGGACAGAGAAAGTCACAGAAGAGTGGGAAAGAAGGAGAGAGAAAGAGAGACAAAGAGAAAGGATGAGACAGAAAGAGACAAAGAGGAGAGAGAAGGGAGAAGGAGAGAAAAAGTGACAGAAGAATGGAAAAGAAAGAGAAAAAGAGAAGAGAGACAAAGAGAAAGAGGATGAGAGAGACAGAGAGAGAAGAGAGGAAGAGGAAAGAGGAATAGAGAACATCTCATTTCAACCCTGAGGTGCAAATATTCTCTTTGATTGGTAATTTTATTTGTCCATTTACTATCCAATACTCTCATTCCTCCTTAAGTTCATCAAAAATTTCCTTCTTTTTATTGAATTTATCACAATACCTTGAGAACAACTTTTTCAGCATAGCTTTACAGCTATTTAAAATATATAGAAATTTAGGTCACGTTTTCAGAACATTAGTCTACTATTTATAAGTCACTAAGTCAAAGAAACAGAATTCAGAAAGTTGGCTTCCCTTTTTGTAATTGCCTATTGCCTGCTTAACTTTTTACCTACATTTTTGATAACTGATAATCACTGTTGACCCAAGAAGCCCATCGTAGAAAGAAACCCTCCATATGAACTTTGTTTGGTTTCCATGGAATGAAGTTGGTCTTTTTCTCAACCATACAGTAGCATATTCTTTCTAAGGAGGATATAATCAAGATAGTCCATAATTGCCTACCAATCTAACAGTATAGCAATTGACAATCTCTTTATATTTCAACTCTAACTCTTTCAGTCTTAAAGGTTTGGTGAGGAGAAATCCCAAAATTCTTTTAAAGAGGAAAAAAAATGCTTGCACAATTGCATCCATGGAGACATGTATATATTATGCGCAACACACAGAGAAACAAACTTAACAAAGTGCTAAGTCTGCCCACCAACTCTCTCTCTCTCTCTCTCTCTCTCTCTCTCTCTCTCTCTCTCTCTCTCTGTCTGTCTGTCTGTCTGTCTCTCTCATATCCCTCCTTCCTTCAGCCCAACACTCTCGCTGGCATCCCAGCCAGACAAAAGGGACTGCAGAGTGTCTCCTTGAGTCTAGGGCAGCGAGTCATTCGATGGGAAAGTTGCCTCTTGGAAGGACTGACCCGGATTGGCTTCCGCTTTCGATCTGCCACCCAAAGACCGAATGGAGAAGCAAAGAGGCAGGAGAGACGAAGCAGGAGAGATGAAGTGGGAGCCAATTCGGGTCATTCCTTCCAAGAGGCAACTTTCCCATCGAATGACTCGCTGCCCTAGACTCAAGGAGACCCTCTGCAGTCCCTCTCATCTGGCCGGAATGCCAGCGAGAGTGTTGGGCTGAAGGAAGGGGGGATACTCTCTTTCTCTCACCCTCCCTCCCTCCCTCTCTGGCAAATCTGAGCAGTCGCTGCTGGGAGCCCGTCCCATGCCTTCTCCCAACCCCCACACCCCTTCTCTGAGATACTTACTTTCTGCCTTGTGGATCTAGAACTGATTGCTGTCTCCAGGCTGGCTCTCCTCTCCTACTATGGTGGAAGGCGCCTCACAAAAACCACTGCACGGCAGTTGGAAACTGCTGCACAGTGTTTTATTGCCATGTGCGCGGCCACGCGGCGGTGCAGCTTAGAGGGAACAGTGAAGGTCTGTACTTCAGTTAACTCCTTGAAGGACTATAGCCTGGACTTTTTGGTGGGTGAATGCAATTAATTCACAAGAGGTGAATAAAACAGATTTTTGTGACAAGGAGTCTGACTCCTGCTTCTGCTAAGGCTGGGTCAGAACAGGCACATTCAAATGCTGTGTCCTGTATGATATAAAAAAGATGTTGAGGCCCTAGAAAGAGTGCAGAGAAGAGCAACAAAAATTCTAAGAGGTCTGCAGGTTAAATCATATGATGAACAGCGAAGGGAACTATCTTTAACCTAATGAAAAGAGGGCTCAAGTGGACATGATAACAGTCTTCCAATACTTGAAGGGCTGTCAAGATGGCATCAATTTATTCTCCATAGTACCTGAGGAAAATACAAGAATTAAAGAGTGGAAGGTCTTCAGAGGGGAGATTCAACCTGGAAATGAGCGATTTCCTAATAGTGAGAACAATTAATCAATGGAACAGATTGGCTTCTGAAGTTCTAAGGGCTGCATCACTGGAGGTTTTTAAGAAAAGATTGTACAACTATTTTTCTGGGATGGCATAAGGACTCCTGCCTTGGGCAAGGGGTTGAACTAGAATGCCTTTAAGGTACCTTCCAGGCCTATGATTCTATGGTCTCAGGTTTTAGCTAAGAATGCCCTGTTTCCTTAGTTTGCTTTAATTTCCATCTCTGTACTATATGAACAGAAATTTTTACACATAGAGATGGGGAATAAAGGGAGATTTGGAGAGGGGGGTAATGGACCTCTGTAACATAGTCTGTAACACCCATGGACCTCTGTAACATAAGGTGCAATGCACAAGGTGCAATTATGCCTAGATTTTTCAGTTCAGGCCAAATATATTTCGGAAGGAAAAAAAGATTGACCGCTCTGCCAGAGAGAAAATATGAACACCTTTGTCTGTTGACAGAAATAAAATGTAACTTGTCATCATGGCTGATATCCTTTATTGATGGCCCTTTGTAAAATACAGATGCTTCCCAGCCAGGTGCATAAATATTAATGGGATCACTGAATGTTTCTGAGCTACTGTGTGACCTTTTCCCTTTTTTTTCAAAAAGAGGTAATTCTCATTTGAGTTGTGAAGGCCAAATTGGTTCTAGGTTTGTCACTTTTTCTACCTAGCCAATGATGAACAGTCACAATTGGCGGGGCAAAATGAGGATGACTTTTACACTATCTGTAAGCCTCCAATCACATTGTCAACATGAAATTAAGCATTTGTTGATGCCTGATCATTACCAAGTCTGACTGTTATAATTAATAGTTTGATTTTCTAGACGGAAGGGTGGATGAATCAGTTTAACTTTGTACCACATTCACTAATTTTTGTGGCTCAATTTCTATTGATTCAAAATAAACTTTTACACATCTTGCTAGACAAGTTCCGGGGGTGCAACTATTCTGAGCATAAAAAATTGCTCATAGTAAATGACTGCAATGTAGCTATTAAAGACAAGAAGTTATTTCCTTAAAGCAAGAGGAAAACAACCAAAAAAGAGACCACAAATAGGACTAAATATATAGGGTCTCCATTTTTTTGTTTTTAGATTTGTATACTCAAAGAACTATATATTTTATATCCAATGAGTTAAAACTACCTTGTATTTTTTTTTAAATAGGGGGCAACAATCATGATCCAGCAATGTGCTGCAGCTGCCAAATCCTAGATTGCATTAACAGAGGGATAGAATCAAGATCACATGAAGTATTAATACCACTTTAAAGTGACATGGTAAGATCACACTTTGGAATACTGCATCCAGCTTTGGTTGCCATAATATAAAAAAAGATCTTGAGATTCTAGAAAGAGTGCAAGAAGAGCAAGAAAGATGATTAGGAGCCTAAAACATATGAAGAATATTTGTAGGAACTGGGTATGTCTAGTTTAATGAAAAGAAGGACTAAGGATGATATAATAGCAGTGTTCCAATAACTCAGGGGATGCCACAAAGAAGTGGGTATCAATCTATTCTCCAAAGCACCTGAAGGCAGGACAAGAAGCAATGGTTGAAAACTAATTCAATGGGAAATAAGGAGAAATTTCCTGACAGATATAACAACCAGTAGAATGACTTGTCCACAGAAGTTGTAGGTGCTTCAACACTAGAGATTTTTAAAAAGAGATTGGACAACCATTTGTCTGAAATGTTATAGGGCTTCTTGCTTGAGGATGAAGTTTGGTTTGGTTTGGTTTATTAGATTTATATGCCACACTTCTCCCAAGGACTCAGGGCGGTGTACAACATTAAAAGAAACACATAATACAAAAGTTTAAAAAAATTAAATAGACTATCCCAAACCAACCCAATTAGAATTAACAATAACATTTTTTTTAAAAAAAAATTCAAATTCAAATTAACAATTTTCAATTTTCCAGCTGGCTTGCTGGAAAAGCCAACTTTTTAGGGCGCGTCGGAAGGACTGGAGGTCGGTGATTATACGAAGCTCAGGGGGCAGCTCATTCCAGAGGGAAGGCGCTCCCACAGAGAAGGCTCTCCCCCTGGGGGTCGCTAGCCGACACTGTCTGGCCGACAGCACCCTAAGAAGGCCATCTCTGTGGAATTGCACTAGATGGTGGGAGACTACCCGTGGCAGTAAGTGGTCTCGCAGGTATCCTGGGCCTAAGCCATGGAGCTCTTTAAAGGTCATAATTAGTACCTTGAATCGCACCCGGAAGACAACCGGCAACCAGTGCAGGCTGCCTAAAAGGGGTGTAACATGGGAGCACCTAGGTGCCCCCATGATAACCTGTGCAGTCGCATTCTGGACCAACTGAAGCTTCCGGGTGCTCTTCAAGGGCAGCCCCATGTAGAGCGAGTTGCAGTAGTCCATGCGAGAAAGGACGAGGGCATGAGTGACTGTGCACAGAGCATCCCGATCCAGGAAGGGGCGCAACTGATTTACCAGGCGAACCTGGTAAAAGGCCCTCCTGGTCACGGCCGTCAGGTGTTCTTCTAAACTAAGCCGCGTATCCAGGGGGACACCCAGATTGCGGGCCCTCTCTGAGGGGGCTAAAATTTCTCTCCCTATGATCAAAGATGGAACTGGTGGTTCCATCTAGATGGTTGGTCTAGAAGAGTTACAAGGTCCCTTCCAACTCTGTTACTCTCATAATACATTACTTATTATCTAATTACTACTAAACTACTTGTGTCTGATACTTTGTAACTTTCATTTGTATGAAATGCTACATCATAGGACAGAATTTTGTCAACAAAGTTACCACCAATGGGCTAATTTTCAGAATGCTGGGACCCTTTATTCCTGAAGGAATTATATTTGGGGATTTTTTAAATCACATCAGCATTATTGTGCTAGAGCACAATAATTAAAGTGTATCTCATGAGAGACTTTGGTAGATTGCATATGTGGATAAAGGATAAAGGTATTGTAAAGTTGAGTTAGTGTCCTCATATTTTCATAAGCATATCCATTTATGTTCATTTGTAAAATTACTAAATAACATTGATTTTCTCTTTTTATATGATTTTTTTTTAAAAAAACCTTTCTAATTCAACCCACAACTCTGTGATCTCTTGGTGGCTTTCCATCCTAATTAGATTAGATATTGCTTGGCATTTCACAGTCAGTCAATTTTCTAGTACCTCACTACTTCATATGATCTACTTTTCCTCCAAATTGGCTTCATTTTTGGAGACTGTGTCAGCAAGTGGTTTAATTGCATGCTATCTATCTGTATTCTCATTCTTGCCTTCCATTGATTCATGGACAGTATTCTTAAACTTGTCTTTCCTTCAGGTTACTAATTCACAAAAGCAAAACTTCTGTATTGAGAGAATGAGAAAATATAGCTATGTGTGGCAGCAGCATCCCGAGATTCGCTAACATTTGTACCAATTTACTGATTTGTTGCTCCACTAAGAAAGAAGGAATTAGAAATCATCTCTTTTGGGTGCTTCAAAGAGGGGAAAAATAATTGCCTCTATTTGTCACCAATTATAATGAATTTCTATTTTGAAACACTCTCTTTTACAAGAAGGATGGCCAGTCAGGGGCAGGCCAATTTACTTCAAGAATAAGAGCAATTATTATGCTAGGCATAAAGAGTAGTGTTGGCGCTCTAAGCATTAATGTGTCATCTTCTCAAAGTAGCCCTTTGAATTCTGCTCGCTGAAGTAAATCTGACAGTTTTACCATAGTAATACTTTATTGTCCTCTATGAATTTCCATACCAGAAAAAAATGTGATCAATTTCTTTCTTGGATTGGGTGAGTTGTCTAGAGGAAAAATTAAATATTCAAAACTTCAGGGTCTAACAAAAGCAGATAATGTGCACAAAAATAATTAGCCTATCAGTGTAGATATATTTCTTTCTCCCTGTATGATTCGCCTCTTCTACTTTCCTATACAATTTCATAAGTTTGATGTTGCAAAAGGAACAATGTCCTTGGGGATTTATTTATTAGAATGTGAAGTTCTATTGATTTTTTTAAAAACTAACATTAGAGGTTTGCAAGTGAAATAAAATGTTATGTTTGGAACCTAGTGTGTTTCTGCATGAGTTATCTCTATAGCCCTCTCCGCCCCCCCAACTGTTTTCTTCTCCTTTGCCACCTTCATATCTCTTTCTTTCATTTCTTTCCCAACACTTACTGTAAACATTCCCTCTAAGCATTCTGAATTCTATCAGTTGGGAGCACTGCTGATTAGCTTTTTATTTTGAAGTTCTTTCAGAGATTCCTGATTCCCTTTTCCAAACATGTGAACATATTTGTGCAGTCCATTTCCCTTATTTTGAAAATTTTTGTAATTTTGTGTGTTTCAAGATTTTCCAAGCATACAGTAATAGAAGAATGACACATTTGCAAAAAGACATTTCTAAGTTATTTTTCAATTTAGAAGAGATATAAAAGTATAGTTAGTATGTTTTTAAGTCAGCAGACTTCTGCTGAGTACTGGGAGAGGGAGGGAGGGAGGGAGGGAGGGAGAGAGAGAGAGAGAGAGAGAGAGAGAGAGAGAGAGAGAGAGAGAGAGAGAGAGAGAGAGAATGAGAATGTCATTTACTTGATTAGAATTCATGATCACTCAGTTTCTAGTTGATACTTTCACCAAACCGACACTACACCAAATTGGATCTCAAATTATAATATCACTGTTAAAAAACAATTTGTACTAATAATGTATCCCACCCAGATTGAATAACGAAGGGAATGATGTAGCAAAAAAGCTACATTTGAATGCCATAAATTTTATCTGTATGTTTTGTATATTGCAAATCACGCACATGATTTATAAATAAGAGATGAATGGAGAAGCCTAATTTTGCATTTGCATTAACAACCATTAAGAATTTGCATGTTCAATTGAACTGAAGACAAGAGCCTTGTAAGTGATTGTTTCAGAGGAAATGTCAAGCATCCAGATATAATTGTATTGCATTTACTTCTTTTCCCCACTCCAATGCGGTAATTTAGAATTCTTGTGTAAGTCAACTGAATCCACCCATCAACTGTTTAATGCTGTTTGTTCTCTTAAATTTCCCTCCCCCTGAGACGTCTGAGGGAACTGGATGAGACCAAAACACATGTTTCCAAGACTGCCTCTTTCAATTTTATGTGTCCATATCGCAAGGATACATCCTCCTTGGAGAAGGGAAGCTTCTCTTGGACGGAGCTTCTTGGATCATCTGCTGCCAGAGAGCTGTCCAAGGTTCTGTAGCATCATGCTCTGACTTTTTATGACCCTTGGTTCCTTGCCTTGATTAAAAAACAGAAAGATTGTTTTAAGTTACCTGAAGACTACAAGAATGCAGAGAGGGTTTTTTTTTTGTTGCAAAATACAAGTGATATGCTTTTGTTTCTTTTGTTTCCTTCCATTTTGACAAGTCAGTTAACCTACAGCTATGGAATTCCCTGATGAGCTTCCCTTCAAATATTAACCAGGCTAAACTTGTTTAATTATGGAGCCCTGACACATCAGCCAGATACTTCAACCTGCTGAGACTCACTAAAAATTAGCTGTCTCACATTTTATGAATGCTTTCAAATTTTGCAGACTATAAATTCCTTCAAATCCCAAATCACTAGACATGTTTTCTGGAATATATAAAAGTTATTAGTCAGGATATCAAGAGGGTATTAGGATGGCTACTTTCATTCTCCACTTTAAGTTTAGGAGGAAGAAGACACAGGAGGGCTACAAAGAGAAGCACTAGCAAAAGCTTGAACAATATCTAAAGGGGAATGGAGGCACTGCCTGGTTTTTCATGCCTGTTATGTATGACTTAAGCATGCTTGAAATATCATAGGATTTTTAAACCTTTAAACATTTTTTTTCAACTAAGTTGACTCTTTAAAAAATGAAATACTTAAAGGTGATTCAGTATTTCAGTCAGTGAGGGCTGTGCTGACAATTCTCAAATCTGAATCAGCATACATGTGCTTGCCATTCTGGGAAGGAAAGGTGACAGTTCAAATGGCAGATAATGGAACATTAATGATTATGTTTGTAAGGTGAAGTGGGAGAAAGATTAATACAATGTTTCCTGAAAATAACACCAGTCTTATATTTTTGAGGTCTCCAAAATAAGCACTAGGCTTATTTTTGGGGAGGTCTTATTTTATTTTCCATGTACGGGAAGCCCACTTCTGCTTTCTTGTGGCTGCAACCACACGGAGGCCATGGGGTGTGGAGGTGGAGCTGCCCTACGTGTCCCACACTGGCTTAGCTCAGAGCCCCAAAGCCAGGCCATCCATGCCCCAACAGCAGCCTTGCCTTGTGGTGATGACTCCAGCAGCCCCTCCCAGCAGGACACCATATGGCTGCTAGCCCACGTCTGCTTGCTCACGACTCCAATGGATGGAGTGGGTGGCCGGACGCTGGAGGCTAATCTTTTCATGGCACTGGCAGCAGATGGAGGCAGAGGTATGCGGGGGGAAGGCACACAATCTGGATGTGCCACATGGGCCGTGGGCAAGGCAAGTGATGGTGGGATGGAGTGGGTAGGTGGCCACAGGAGGATTGTATTCATGTTTGTCAGCTTGCCTGCAGCCCACATGGAGCATCAGAATTGCCTGCCTTCCCCCCCCCCCATGCCTCTGCCTCTATCTGATGCTGGTGCTGGCGCATGAAGACAAGCCTCCTACCAGCTCTGGCCCATTGACTATCAGTTTACTCATGGCTCATGCAGGCATCTGAATCGCCTTCTTCTCCCCACCTCTTCCTCACCTCCTGCTTAGAGAGGTAATCAATTTACCTGCACTGGACAGGCTGCGGCTGCTACAGGACACTATTGGCCCCAGGACCTTGCTTCCTCCCATGCTGGCCATGCCCCTGTGGGCTGATGATGATCTTCACTAGGGGTTATTTTGGGATAGGACTTATATTAGGCGCATCCTTAAAATCAGACTAGAGTTTATTTTCGGGTAGGTCATATTTTCAGGGAAACATGGTACATTCTGTCTCTTTCATTATGGACATAAAGTGGAATGAGGGTGACATTAGTTAGTTTAGTATTCTAATGTAAATTTAACTATTTCATTTCCCCTCAAAACTTTTTCCAAAGGTTATTGTGCAGATTGCTAATGCTTATGCTAAGAAAGTACATACATAATTCATATATTGGGATAGTATTGTACAAAGAACATATTCCATACTACTTGATAAAATTGCTTGCCAAAGTCTGTATATTAGGGGAAAAATACAAGCTATAAAGAGGACAGGTGTAGATAAAAATGCATTTGAAAATACACTGTGATATGAAAATAGCAAGAATCAACCTTAATTTTAAATGTAAATTTAGAGAACCTATGACCCATATTTCCTTACCCAAACAGAGAAACAAAATGACTACAACAGGCAGAAAAAACCAAAAACAATAATTAGGATACAATATGGAAGAACTAAATGGTTAAATTAAGAATGGAACATGCAAAGGTTATAAATGGTATGCTGTTTAACTTAAATGTAGAATAAATGAGGAGATATGCTGGAATAAATAGAAGTTGGAATTAAAATAACTGGAGAAACAACAGCAACCTATGATATTCTGACATAGCATTGTGACAACATTGTGAGTGAAGAAGATTTAAGGAGTCTCTTGTTGAAAGTAAAGAAAGAGAATGGAAAAGACAATATATCACTCTCTTGTTCTCTCTCTATAACTAAGGGTGGGCTGCTACGGGTTTGCCCAGGTTTGGGAGACCTCATAGCTAATGTTATGGCTGGTCTGGAGAACCTCCAAATCTCACCCTTGGCTGGCCCCACCCATCCCTACCCTCCAGGAGTCTCCTTGTGAGCATTTTGGATGTGAGGTAAAGTCAGGGCCCATGTGGAGGCTTGGGAAAAATAAGCCTCCTGGAAGTTCCAACAGGTCAGAAACGTACCCGTTTCCAATTTCTGGAGTGCCTCTGGAGCCTACGGAGGCAGTTTTCACCTTCCCCAAGCCTTGATGAAAGTCTCTGGAACTTAGGGAAGGCAAAAATGCCACCCTGCCATGGTGCAGGAGGCTGACTAGGCCACACCCAGCATGGCCACACCCACCAAGCAACCGGGCAGAAAACCATTTATATCAATCAATCAGAATACAGCTGGACAGGACCTTTGAAGTCTTCTAGTCAACCCCTGTTTAAGCAGAAGACCCTATATCATTTCAGACAAGTAACTGTCCAGTCTCTTCTTAAACTTAAACAATGCCCATGCAGTGTAAACAAATGGAAAACAATTATTTATTTTCCTAAATGCAACATTTTCCAGGAATGGTAACTGGAGCCATGAAATAAAGAGCCTGGTGTTTAAGAAAAAGACTATGACAGATGTAGGCAAATATTAAGGTGAAGAGTCATCTCCCTGACAACAAAGGTATATATTGTTAAAGCCTTGGTTTTCCCAGTTGTACTATAAATTGTGAATTCTGGAGCACTAAAAGGTTTGAATGAAGAAAAATTGATACATCTGAACTGTGATGCAGGAGGAAATTGCTGAGAATACCTTGAACTTCAGGAAGAGCAAATCATTCAACGCTGAATGACTAGAATCAGACCATACGTTGAATATATAATAAGGGAAGCTGGAGTGGAAGAAGATGAGTGTGGTTTTAAATTTGGAAGAAGAAACATCAATAACCTGAGCTGACAAGAAATACAGCAACTGGCCTTAGAATTGATAATGAGGAGAGCTCCTTACTTCTAAAGGAACTAGTAGTCAAGAAATATGCCACATACTAGCATTTGGTAAAGCAATTATGAAGACAATGGAAAAGATATTTAAATGCCAAACAAACAAGCAAATAAATCATTGAACATATCAACCAGATTTCTCACTAGAGACATAACTGACCAGGCCCAGATGATACTTATTTGAACACATTGTGTGGACACCTAGTTCTCTGGAAAAGGTTCTAATGTAAGGTGACCAGACATAACGCTTTTGGCGGGACACCCCCGCTTTTTGATGCATTTTCCCGCATCCCGCCCGCTTTTTTAAAAGGCACGCTTTTTTTGGCGCTGGCAGCTCCCGCCCATCAGCTACTGGGCTGGCTCATCGTTCTGTTCTATGCTACCTACAAATTTAAGCCAGCCCAGCCTGCCGCTCACTGAGTTGATTGGCTGGACTCCAGCCAATCAGTGAGCTGGCCAACCAGCTCACTGATTGGCTGGACTCCTTAGCTGAGGACGCAGAGGAGTCTCCATTTTATTTTGTCTTTCTTGTTGGGGTTGCAGCTGAGCTTACTGGTGGTGAGTAAAATAAATCATGTTTTGTAAAAATTTTTACTCGGGAGTAAATTTTACTTACTCCCGAGTAAAAATTTTACTCGGGAGTAAAATTTACTCCTGAGTAAAAATTTTACTCGGGAGTAAAAAGCGGCTGCCGGTCGCACAGAGAACTTTCACGTGGTTCCATCCAGACTTGCCGCCCGTGCTGGCTGTGAACTCCGCAAAGCCAAAGGGGGAGAAGGCAGGAGGCTGTCTCCTCCTCCCAGCCCAGCAAACAGTCCTTTTTTCAGCTGTGCAGACAACTTCCACGTGGCTCTCGCAGCCCGGCAGAAGCATTTTTTCGGGGGAGGGCTCTGCCTTAAGCAAGAATTGCATTAAAGACCAGAGCAACAGGTATTTTCTTATAAGAAAATAAGACAAATAATTCCTAGGGATACTTGCCATGTTCTTTCATCACCATGACGATCTTATTTTTTTGAGCTAAATGTATTTTTCCAGTTTGAATTGGGCATAATCTTTTTTTATTGATCCACTGTCAGGAAGAGGGATTATAATTTAAAACAGATGATTTCAGTGGCATCTTTTTTATTAATTTAAATTTCTTTCCGTTCTCCATACCCATCTTCTTGTATCAAATAATAGCTGTGAATTAATTGGTATTAAGGGTATATGTTTGAAGCAGTGCAGGAAATCTTGAAAACTTATGAATTTCTCTCCCCTCTGTGGCATTAGGCCTTAGTATCTGATTTGCTATATAACTTAGCAGTAGTTATTAGCACTCTTGGTGAATGATTCCCTTTTCTCAAATTATCTTGAACAATAGTTTGCAATGTTTTCATATCTTGTATCCAGCTTTTTAAATTTATTATTAAATAATTTGTATTCTATCAGGGGCTTTCAGCAGTTTACAGCAACAAAAATGCCAAATAAAATTATATTATTATAAAATCATTGTAACAATTCCACAAAAACAATAAAAAGAAAATCCAGTGATAAAACCATATTAAATCCCAATGGCTCTAGAAGACAGAATAATTTGTACAGCCTTCCTGAATGGACAGCAGGTTAGGGCTCCCTGCTCTGGAGGAGGTTTCCAAAGGATGGGCACTGAAACCTTCCTCCTGAGAAAGCCCTACCTTTGTCATGAATGGGATTACAGGGCCTCCCCAGAAGATATTTAAAGCTCTGGTAAGATAGCTTTGAGGGGGGTGGTCTTTAAATATTTGGACTTTAAGCTGATTTTGGAACATCTGTAAATTTGAAAGCACAAAAAATGCTATTGGCTTGTTTCCAGATGAGTCATTTACTGTAAGGAGTATTGGCTCAATGTATTTTAAAATAATATTTTATTTATTGTGCATATGATTTTTTAAAATAGTGGTATTCTGTGTTGATTCTTTTTTTAAATTGTCTTAGACTATTTAAAAAAAGATTCTATCCAAAATAAATTGAAACAAGCCATTTTTAAAATTTCTATGCACAATACTTTGAAATGGACTCAGGAGTCATGATTGACACTGAGTGAATTTGCACTTTTAATAATCAGGAAGATACAATGGCATTGAAAAAAGTGACTGATGACCATTTTTCACACTTAGCGACCATTTTCACACTTAGCGACCGTTGTGGCATCCTCATGGTTACGCAATCAAAATGTTGATGTTTGGCAACGGATTCGTATTTCTGATGATAGTTTGAAATGGTGACAGTATAAATTATTGCTGGTGTAATACTTAACAATGGTTTTTAAGGATTTCTTTTATTTATAGAATACCTTTTTATTATTTTGGGGGGATTTTTACTTTTAAATTGTTTATAAAATGTATTTACTACAAGAAATGTTCCTTTTTGCAAATGTGATCTTTGCAAATCTTTGTGATGCAATATGTTCAAACCAGGTTTATGTGTCTCAAAGTGGCTGCTATTCTATGGGCAGGCCAGGTTGGTGCAAGGCAGCTTTGCCAGATTTTGTGTGTTTCACCCTCATTGAATTTTATATCGTATAAAGAATGGAAGGAGGAAGGAAGAGAAAAAAGGAGGAAGGGAGTGAGTGAGGAAAGAAGAGGATGGAAGGAGGGAGGAAGGAAGGAAGAGAGGGAAAGAGCAGAAGACAGATAAGGTGAAGGTAGATAAGCAAGAGGAATGAAGGAAGAAGTGAGGAGTCTCGAGGAGGGGGAAAACATTTAGTGACCAAAGTTACAATGGCATTGAAAAAAGTGACTGATGACCATTTTTCACACTTAGCGACCGTTGCGACCATTTTTCACACTTAGCGACCGTTGCAGCATCCTCATGGTCACGTGATCAAAATTTTGTTTGGCAACAGATTCGTATTTATTCTGGTTTCAGTGTCCTGGGGTGACCTTTTGACAAAAAAAGTTTTTTTAATCAAGCCCCCCCCCCCCCCCCCCGGTCAAGGGTGTCCCTCTTTTCCAATCTGAAAATCTGGTCACCTTATTCTAATGGGATAATGTAGCTGAAGCTTAACTACTTTAGAAATATAACACGAAGATAAGAGTCATTGAAGAAAATTCTGAGACTTGAAGAAATACAAGCCTATTAAAAAGAGGCTGAGAAAAAAACAATGTGGCTAAATAACATCATTGATGACACAAGGATGAGCTTACAAATACTCAAAGAAACAGTCACTAATGACAATCCTAGTGAAACAATGTGTATCAGATCATAAGGTGACTTGGTAACTGAAGCCGACCAACATTATACTTTTGAGCCAAAAATAAAGGGCAAAATCAAAGAAGTGTGCCATTCAGTGTTCTGATCAGGATGAATGCTTATATTTTCTTATTCTAAGATGTGGACCAAATGAAATTTCTCTGAACCACTATTACCCATTATTAAATACTTGCTTAGCTTTGTAGCTTCCTCAAGTATCTTTTCAAAAGTCTTGTCTTCCTGGAAGAAATAGACATGCTATCAATTTCAGCGTTATCAATTTCTTTCCAAAGTCTTGACATATTTTTTATATCCTGGTCAGCACAATATAAAAAAGATGTTAACATTTTGGAAAGTACGCAGAGAAGAGCAACAAGAATGGTTAGAGAGCTGGAGACTAAAACATATGAAGAACGGTTACGGGAATTGGGTATGACTAGTCTAATGAAAAGGACTAGGGGAGACATGATACCAGTTCTCCAATATTTGAGGGCTATCCTACTAAGATGAAGGGGTTAAACCTTTTTCCAAAGCACCAAAAGGGAAGACAAGAAACAATGGATGGAAACTAATCAAGGAGGGAAGCAATCTATAACTAAGGAGAAATTTCCTAATGGTGAAAGTGATCAACCAATGGAACAGTTTACCTTCAGAAGTTGTAGTTGCTCCATCACTGGAGCCTTTCAAAAAGAGACTGGACAATCATTTACTGTAACTGAAGTGGTATAGTGTCTCCTGCTCAAATAGGGGTTTGGACTAGAAAACCGCCAAAGTCACAGCTATGCTGTGCTGTGCTGTGCTATCTCTCTAGTTCTTTGAGTTTATAGAGTTGCATGCAAACAAAGAATTCTAACTCAATACTTAGTTGGGATACTGACTTTCTTTTGGCACTCTGTTTCTTATAATAATGAATCACCTAGCCTTTATTCTGTCACTGCTGACATTCATTGCTTAACAGTATGACAAATGGAAAACAAATGCTTGGAATGCCTCTTTCACCTTCAGGTATATCTAGTGACATGCTCATCTCAAGAGAAATATATGGTAATTAGCTGTCAGAATGGAAGCTCTAATTGTCATGATGCTCACACTTTTTAAATTAATTTATCAGATTATTAGAAATGGTGTATTTTGATTCAACAACCATGTCAAAAATTTGGGGTCTAGGTTCAGTCCCATAGGCTATATTAAAGATGTTTATAATTTCCTCAGGTTAAGATATTTTGACTCAAAAATATATCACCTGTTACAACATCAGTAGAAATGAAACTGAGTTGAAATGCCCTGTTTTAAGGTTGGAGTCATTCTGGTCACATCAGAACAGCATTAGAACATTATGTTAGGAAAAAAAATGTTCGTTTTCCATTTCTATGTTAGCCAGACCCCTTTGACCCTTTCCTGATTCCCAGAGGGTTGGTGTGGAAGAGAGGAATATATCTAGCCTTTCACATATAGTAAAGAAGTGGTGATAGAAAGAAGCCTAATCTTCGTTCCCCCACATGAATGGTTACTGAAAACTGAAGGACTCCAAAGGAAGGACTGGTTCAATCCTGAGGGAATCTCCTTTTCCCCACTACATACCTCATTAAACGTAAAGGTTCCCCTTGCACATATGTGCTAGTTGTTCCTGACTCTAGGGGGCGGTGTCCATCCCCGTTTCAAAGCCAAAGAGCCAGCGCTGTCCGAAGACGTCTCCGTGGTCATATGGCTGGCATGACTAAATGCCAAAGGAGCACGGAACGTTGTTACCTTCCCACCAAAGGTGGCCCCTATTTTTCTAGTTGCATATGCTTTTGAATTGCTAGGTTGGCAGAAGCTGGGACAAGTAATGGGAGTTTATTCCATTACGCCGAACTGCTGACCTTTATGATCGACACGCTCAGTGTCTTAGCCACTGAGCCACCACTTCCCCCACTACATACCTCATTACAAAAACACTTTTCCAGAAAACTACATTGCCAGCTTAGCCTTAGAATATGGAGAAGGCCAAATAATGCTTATTATTAAGAGTCAAGGTGGCGCGGTGGTTAAATGCAGCACTGCAGGCTACTTCAGCTGACTGCTAGATCAGCAGTTCAGCGGTTCAAATCTCACCAGCTCAGGGTTGACTCAGCCTTCCATCCTTCCGAGGTGGGTAAAATGAGGACCCTGATTGTTGTTGGGGGCAATATGCTGACTCTGTAAACCGCTTAGAGAGGGCTTAAAGCCCTATGAAGCGGTATATAAGTCTACTGCTATTGCTATTGCTATAATGCTTATAAATTGGGAAGTAGGCTGAGTTTTGGAAACAGAAAAGAAAGCATCTCTCTAGAAAGAAATGATATTCATGGAATAACTGCCATGTAGTCCTGCCCAATTACCTCACAGTTCACTTCAATATCCTTAATGACATTACTAGATGCACATTGTATCTAATGAAATACTTAAAGAAGGGATAGATACCTAATTGTTTATCCCAAGATTGCTTTTATGGTTTCTGCTATTATAGTAGATGTTAGGCTTTGGAGACGGGTGTATTTCCAATATGGAAAGTCAGGTGAATGAAAGTATAGTCATCATACAGATAAGCTGGCATTCTGATTCATCAAGAATACCCGTCAGGCCTGTAGTTATGTTCCTTTTAGGATCTTTGGCCTGCCACACTTTCTAATATTTCATTATGCTGTTTCATTAGTGTAGTAGTTGGGAGGGGGGAATAGAAAGGAATAGAATGTGTTGTTGTCATTCTTTTCTAGAAGCCCAGGGTCATCTTTTGTCTCCACACCTTTGCACCTGACCGGAACCAGCTGGGTGGAGATGCCAGCGTGGCCAAAGAAGATTGGACCATGAACTTTCAACTGGATGGAATCCCAGGAAGTTTTCAGAATTGGGATTTCCAAAGATGTGCCAACATGTCTGTCTTGTTAAATTGGAACTTTAAGGATAGATCTGCCTTGGACTCTGATTTAATTCTGCATGATATTTGGAACGCTGACAATACATATGTTCCCCTATAAAGCCATGCCTTTATACAAATGCATAACGTTGTCAATCAACATGTAAAATGTTATCAACCATGACACCAAGGAACAAAAAAAGGCACAAGACCATCAGCACTAAGTTAAGAGGTTAATGCAGTAGTGATATCAGTGGAAGTCAACCTATCAGCATTTAAAACTGAACGTTGCTATAAAGCAGTCAGTGTGATCCTTCAGTTTCAAGCAGAGTATCTATAGCTCTATATATTGATGATGCTGTAATATGCATTTATGCAGGCACATGGTCAAATGGAGCATTCAGATGTGGAATAATTATATTAACAATAGATGTTTCTATTGTTTCCTTTCCTTTCTTCAAGGCACTATTTTTATTCATTTGTTATCAAGTAGCTGTTACCTTAAGGATGTTTTTATGCAAAGCAGTTGTTGCTCTGAAAACAGAGAACTGGCCTTTCGGCATCTGAGATGTAAGGTATCTATCACAAAAAGCAAAAGGCTTAATAAAAGGTGACAGATCACTGAGTGATAAAGAAGTCACTGTTGGAAGAAGAAACAAATCACTGCAGCAGGAACTATGTTTTGTCAAGTTTCCTTAAAAGAGTTGCTGATGTGTATTGCAGCTTCTGAATTGGATGACAAATATAATTATGGCAAATGTCAGTAATTCTCAACTATAAAAATACTGTAATTCCCTTACATTAAGTTCTACCTTACCCAAACAGGTACTTCGATGCAATAGGCTTGGCAATATATAAAAAATAGTAACATTGGATTATATTTCTGCTTGTGGTGCTTTGTTCCTGAAGAGGTCCTTTCTTTGTCAAGAGAAAAGAGATTTGTAGAGATATGAGGGTGGAAATATTTTATGGTTTATGTCAAGGAACAGTTTCCCAAAGAAAGATCCTCTGCCCTTTTTATGGCTGTTAAATAAGTCAGTACAATTGATTTTTTTCAACAAATATTATTTTATTTAATTTGGCCAGAATTATTTCCCAGTGCAATGTATCCATCAGATATGTCCATAGAGTACAATACAGTTCTGATGTTTGCACCTCTTCACCACTACTTCTGAATTTGAAGATAATTGAAGAACTGCTGAAAAAACAATTGCTACTAGCCTGCTTTCCATTGAGGACCTGTATACTGTACGAGTCAAAAAGAGGGCTGTGAAGATATCTACAGGTCCCTCATATCCTGGACATATTCAACTGTTTCAACTTCTACTCTCAAAATGACACTATAGGGTTCTGCACACCAGAACAACTAGACACAGTTTTCCCCCTAAATGCCATAACTCTGCTAAACAACTAATTCCCACAACACTGTCAAACTATTTACTAAGACTGTATTACTATTCTTCTCATTCTTCCTAATACCTATCTCCTCTCACTTATGACTATAACCTTGTTGCTTGTATCTTTACAATTTATAGTTTTATTTGTTTCATAGTATGATTTGATTGCTTATCAGTAACATATGACTATCACTAAGTGTTGTATTTTATGATTCTTGATGAATGTGTTTTTTTTCTTTTTATGCACACTGAAAGCATATGCACCAAAGATAAATTCCTTGTGTGTCCAATCACACTTGGCCAATAAAGAATTCTATTCTATTCTAATTCAAAAGCCACTGAAGAAAAATAACTTTTGGGAATTTAAATTCCCTTCTGTAAGTATAGACGAGCATTTTTAAGAGTGAGAAAAAAAATCTTAGAACAATTTCACTTCTACAATATAATTTTACAAAGATCATCAAGACCCTGGCTACAAATCATCTGACAAATTCCAGTAAACATTATGACTAAAATTTATTTTAGAATATAGAATTGGAAGGGACCATGGTAGTCTTCTAGTCCAATTTCCTATTCGAGCAGGAGAGCTTGTATTATTTCAGACGTGGCTGTTCATCTCTTCTTAAAAGCCTCCAGTGATGGACACCCACAATTTCTGGAGGCAAGACATTCCACTGATTAATTGTTTTCACTGTTAGGATTTTTTTCTAGGTTCTAGGTTGCTTCTCTCCTTGATCAGTTTCCATCCATTGTTTCTTGTCTTGCCTTCTGCTGATTTGGAAAATAGGTTAATCCTCTCATCTTTGTGATAGTCCCTCAAATATTGGAACACTGCATTCATGTCTCCCCTAGTCCTTCTTTTCACTAGACTAAACATACCCAATCCCTGCAACTTTTCTTCACATGTTTTAGCCTCCAGCCCCCTAACCATCCTTGTTGCTCTTCTCTTTCCAGTATTTCAACATCTGATTTATACTGTGGTGATCAAAATTGGATGCAGTATTCCAAGTGTGGTCTTACTAAGTCTTTATAAAGCGGTAGTAATACTTCATGTGATCTTCATTCTATTCCTCTATTAATGCAGACTAGAATTGCATTGGCTTTTTTGGCTGCTGCTGCCAGTGCCGGATTTAGATGAAAAGAGGCCCTAGGCTATTCCACTTATGAGGCCCTTTCACCTCCCATTTTTAAGTTTGTAAATTGCATGAGAGACAATAAAATACATCATTACTGTGATATATCAATATATATCAATATATATAGCTGGCCTCCCGACGGAGGGCGGCTCTGCTCTGCGACAAAGGCAACGAGGCCAGCCGCCTCCCCTGCTGCGCTCAGCTGCCCGGCTCGGCCCCCTTGCCCTCACCTGCCTGGCCTCTGGTGGGCTCTGCGTCGATGGGGCGGCTACTGGGAGCGGCCGCGCCTCTCTCCCAACCGCCGGTGCCAGGAACGTGGGCAGGCTCCCCAACTGCCGCGGCGCTGGAACGATCTTAACCAATATATTTTTATGTTTGTTTATTAGTCATATGCGTAGAATTTCTCCTTATTTTTGGTTCAGTGTTTTAGTGTTCACTGTTTTTAGAATAGTTTAATTTTAATTTTGCTAACAATTTGAATGTAGGCCCCTCTTGATCTTGAGACCCTAGGCTGAAGCCTAGTTAGCCTATAGGAAAACCCGGCCCTGGCTGCTGCATGTTGTTAGCTCATATTCAATGACTGTCCACTGGGACTCCAAGATCCCTCTCACAGTTGCTGGTATTGAGGCAAGTTTCATCCAATCTGTACCTGTTTAAATGATTTTTCTTGCTTAAGTGTAAAATCTTTTTTTTAAAGAAAATTTTATTTCTCATATATACATTCACAATTATATGATCTCATAACTGTTATTAATAATATGTATTTGTAACAATTTTTCTCCCCTACAGTTGACAATATAATTGAAATTGCTTTCTTACCATCCCATAAACCCATCTTATTTTACAACAATCCTACTTCGTCTTCCTTCCTTCCCTCCTTCCTTCCCTCCTTTCTTTTCTCCTTCTCTCCTTCCTTCCCTCCTTCCTTCCCTCCCTCCTTCCCCTTTCCCTCCTTCCTTTCTTCTCTCCTTCTCTCCTTCCCTCCTTCCTTCCCTCCTTCCTTCCCACCTTCCTTCCCTCCTTTCTTCTCTCCTTCTCTCCTCCCTTTCCTCCTTCCTTCCCTCCTTCCTTCCCCCTTCCTTCTCTCCTTCATTCCCTCCTTCCTTCCCTCCTTTCTTTAAGTGTAAAATCTTACTTTTATCCACATTTTATTTCTTTTTCTTAGATAGAGCCCAGGGTTCATGTCACATTAAAGTTTTTGAGACTATTCCTGCGATTTCTGTTTTTGAAAGAAGTAGAAAAACTTCTAGGCTGTTGACTGGGCTGTGCAAATCTTTATCAGGTGCTTTACATCAATTGAAACACCTTTGGAAAGTACTTTGTGAAGCAATATGGCCTCCTAGCTTTTAATGGTTAATTTTCCTCTGCTTTGCAACTCTTCCTTACTTCCTCCACCAATTGTGAAAGTTCTTTTTTAGGTTTGACTAATGTTGGAAGACACTAAAAAGAAGCTAAAGGCAATGCTTTCCTGCTCAGTCTGTCTCAGAATTCTCTATCACTTGCAAAACTGGAAGAGGCATATGCATGTACGTAGTGCATAATGAGGAGGCTTCAGATTGATGCAAAATGTTTTGTCAATGAAAATTATATCTCTTCTTTCCCTAAATGAAAAGAATTATGTGCTATCTAAATGAAAAAAAATTCTGGCATATCTCTTCATTGGGATGAATTTCACACATTTTTGATGTATATTCTTATGTTACCTCTCTCTAAGGTACTAAGGTATAGTATAAGGGAATGATCTTAACTAAAATAATATGCAAGGTCTGTTGCATAGAGAGGTTGAAACATTTCTTTTCATTTTGGAAGCATGATAGTATTCAGAAATGACTTAGGCATGGTTATCTATGATTCATTGGAATATAAGAAGGAGAAGTAGTAGAGCACAATCAGACTTGCAGGATTATTTTATTACAGCCCAACTTAATAAAATATGGTTCTACTCCTCCTGTGATATTGATTTTCTAGTGCAGTCTATAGTGGGACTTATATCAATCTTGGACTTAAATAATGTTTCAGTCATCTTTGTTTTTATAATACATACAATATTTCTCTGAAGGTCATCTTCCTTATTCCCTAAAGCTACTTTAAGAGATATTTTCTTGCAGCCTCTTTGGGCAATCATCTAGGAAAGCTTTATTCTATCAAGGATTTCAATCTTCCTTTAGGTGTGCAATCTGACTTTTTCCTTTGAAATCTCAGCTAATCTCTTGCTTACATGATTGGATTTAGAGGTTATGTCTTGCATACTCCAAAATTATATACATTTCTTTTTTCCTATTCAGTTTTTAACTTGTCTAACTGGTGAAGTGACACTTTTCATTCTCTATCTTCCGAATGATCTGGCAATGCACATTATATGTTTACTATGGGCAAAAATGGTAATTGTTTTGTTTATATGAATAATTGTGTTTATATAAAGGTGAAGGTAGGACATTTTTTGTAAAAAAAATCCTTAGTTAGTTAAAAGAAATTTCTAAAAACTCTTCTAATGGAATTCAGAGAAGTGTCTCTGATGGAAATCTATCTTAGCTCCAATGATATTGTAGATGCACCTCTTAAAATAACCAAGCATCAAGATTTTCATGAATAGGTGAGCTTCTTTTTCTTGAGATATTAAAAGAACTTTGCAGCAGAAGATGCCCTCAAAGCATGATGGTTAAGTAGGCTGGTGCTTGCAGCCTGAATAAGGTAAACTCTTTGCTTCCTCTTTTGAGGAAATGACTTTGAGTCACATGACTTCTTGCACCTTTGGCAGGTGTTATAGACAAAAAAAAAGATCAATTGGACATAGAGCATGATTTTTTAAAAATATATTACTCATTTATTTATAAATATTATGTCAATTAATCAGAATAGAGCTGGAAGGGATCATGGTAGTCTTCTAGTGCAGCTCCCTGCTCAAGCAGGAGACCCTATACCATTTCAAATAGATGGTTATCCAGCTTCTTCTTAAAAACCTCCAGTGATGAAGCACCTACAACTTCTGAAGGCAAGCTGTTCCCCTGGTTAATTCTCCTCACTGTTAGGAAGTTTCTCCTTAATTCCATGTTGCTTCTTTCCTTGATTAGTTTCCATCCATTGTTTCTTTGTCTTGCTTTCTGGTGCTTTGGAAAATAAGTTGATCCCTCTTCTTTGTGGTAGTCCTTCAAATACTGGAATACTGCTAACTGCCATCCCTACTCCTTCTTTTTTCTAGACTGGCCATACCCAATCCCTGCAACCATTCTTCATATGTTTTTCCTATGTTTTTCTCTCCAGCATCTTAAAAGAAGTTGCTCTTCTTTGCACTTTTTCAACATCTTTTTTGTAATGTGACCAAAACTGGATGCAGTTTCCAGTTCCGGTTCAATTCCATGTGCTCAATGATTAAATCAGGTTTTCCTGATTTTTTATTCCTCCAAAAGTTTTTCCAGTCTAGACAATCCGATCTCTGCAGTTCTTGGTTTACAATGTATGGGCTGGTGTGGGATAGATGATTGCCTATTAGATTACTGTCCCGTCAACTAAATTTCTACTCTTTTTAAAAGGTTTGCTATGAGAAAGATTGAGCTGATGTGAATGGGTGTACAATATCTTATTCTGTATTTTATGATGCAAAAGGGTATATTTCTATGCATTATACATAATCGGTGCCAATTCTAATGAGTAAATGCACAGACTTTTATAAAATTGATACAATTTGTTTGTTAGTATTTGGTGTGCACAAACATTATATGCATGGTCTATTGGTTTTGCGGCTCAAAATACATTTTCAAAAAAGATCTATCTATATGTTGAATTTAAAAATATATGTGCACTGTGAAGTTTCTGGTATCTTGTTATCTTACTATTATTCATGCAGTTAAAATGCATATCAACAGGTCTCATTCTCTCTCTCTTGCTCTCGCTCTCTCTCCTACAAAACCCACCCCTGTGTGCAAGAAAAAAATATCAGCAAAAAGCAATGCAGGCTTGCTGGGAAAAAAGGCAGCTCTATTGCTTGATATGTTCAATAAACAGGGTCTCTATGCCTACAGAAAAAAAATGGCCAGCAAGAGATGATTTCTTTTAAACAAAAAACGTTCAGAAAGCCACAGCGGAGAGCTATGATAATTGAAATAAATGTTAAAAAGGTCTGTTATAGGTCTGTTTGTCCTATAAATTGTTGGCTAAGCAACCCAGAGGGTTTTAAGGAAACTGAAAAGGTTTCTGTCTGTTCTCAACATTGTGAAAAAAGACAGGGCTGATTAAATAACTGATTCTAATCTGCACTGATTTTTCAGTGTGTGAGAGCAAAAAATTATGTTCCTATTGTTTCTTATGGGGATTTATTTATCTGAGGTTTTAATTTCACCCTCCCCTAAACATTGGGTCATGGGTACCATCTCTGTGGCTCAGAAATGGAATAGAAAGCGAGCATTACCTGGTCTTAGATTCCCATTGCTTCAAACACTATGGGGTGGGTGGGTTACAATAGAAAAGTCAGTTGAAATAGAAGCAAATTGAAATATTACAATGGAACATTAAAATACAACTTGTTCATGTCCAAATGAACAAATCCAATATTTTCTAGGCAATTGGTTCCACTGTAGCTGTTCATTGGACAGACAGAAAAACAGGGAAAAATGCTATAGGATTACTTATCATTCAAGCAAGAACTGGAAAGAATTTTAGATGAAATCACAATACCCCTTAAAGAAAATCCAATCATTTATAAATACAGGAGCACCATTCATTTAAAGTAATGTTTAATACTAGTAACTTCTAATGCTTGCTTAGAAATGCTTTTTGATTATTGTTTCTGTAAAATAAGGAAGCAGCCATTGGCTGAGTTATGTTTTTTGAGCTGATCCCTATTAAGGTATTTTAAATGGGAAAGCTGAGAACAGGTGAAACTAGTTATTATAATAGTTAGGAAATGACATGCTCACCAGATCTTTATATATGTAATAAAATACTTGAGTTGAAGCCAACATGCTGCAATTATCTAGTTGATCCACTTACCAGCTTACATTTTACAGTGCATTAAAATACATTAGCACACTGAGTGCTCCTTATCTGGTAAAGATTTTATTGTTCCCAATGATGTGTGAAATGAGCCTCTGTCAGAAATTCTCTTTATCATTTACTTATTGTTGGAGGATGAAATGGGAGTGGAATAATTAAAAGATTGGCAGCATGACTATACAAGTGTAACTTTCTCTTATTGACTTCATACTTTCTTTTTGGCAGGTTGGCTTCAGCTTATGTTGTTTGTTTAAGACATAACTTCAACAACACAATAATTTATATGGTTCCATATAACAGAAATAGTTGGCAGACTACAAGTTGAGAACCAATGGAATTAGCCTTGGCAACTCATCAGATGACTTTGAACTAGTGAGTTGTTTTACTGAAGCTCAAATGGTTGATCTTTAAAAAGAGTCCAAAAGAAACATATTCTAAATTGGTCCATGGCAAGGAACAAAGAACAGATTTTTACTCATAAAAAGGGGATCTTATGTAATATTCTGCCAATGCCAGTTCGCAGGTACATATTGGCTAAATTCTGCAAAAAATGCATTTATCCATGCTTTGTAAATTGCATTTGGTTCAGTGTTATGCATGGCTGAATGCATGCTTAGTTGTTGACAATATTTCTTCTTAATATACATTTTTGTCTTCAAGGATTTGTATAGAATATTCTATTGCAGGCATGCCAATTATTTGTCATTATGCTGTAATAGCTTTTGACTAACCCTCTTTCATGCAAATAAATGGAGATGAATAAAAACGTCTGAAAAAATATGTCAGTGTTATAGTTACCAGTAATTCTTGATTTTTCTATTTTGCTATTTTGAAAGCCTCATCTGTACTGATCAGGATGGATGGTGGGCGTATCTCTAAGGAGTGATCATGAAAGTTGTCTCTGAATAAATCTCTCATTATTCCCTCTTCTTAATATATTCATTAGAAAAATAAGGAGGGACAATATCCACATGGGTACACTTCTCTAGAGAACAATGAAGGCTTTTATTTTTCAATACATATTCAGAAGGAAGTCTTTGAAGCATCCTCTGAATCTTGCATACATGCTAAAACTTGAAATAGTGTCCCGTGGAAATATTATTTCTCCCAATTGGATATCGTTTCTGTAGGCTATAACTGAGGATCTGTTTGCTTTCTATTAAAACCATACAGATTGATGGCCTGCACTCTAAATCACATTTAATTATGCAGTGGTAAAAGAATTTCTTTTTAATATTCTTATGCAAGAAGTTTAAAGAAGTGGAACACTAGAATTAGCTGCATTTAAATGTTTTTAAGCCATGTATTTAGGCTACCAAAGGAAGTTTGCTTTATTTTGCTTTATTTTGCCATGTGGCACCCAGATGTACTTGGCACCTTCACAAAACCTCTATATGGCATCTACTGATACCCAGAATAAATTAAACTTTTAATTTTTTTTAAATTATTCCAGTGAATTTCCACTTGAAAAGATTATTGAGATGTGTGGTATGACACTTGGTAAAGTCATACCTGGAATTTGCTCTACCTCAAAATGTACTTAAGATCTAGACAATTTATTTATGTATGTATTACATTTATACAGCTGTTCATTTCAATCTATGACTTTGGGCAGTTTACAATTCTAAAATAATGTTGAATTGCATGCTTAGATTTCTGTGAAAAAAATGAAAACTCTGTGAAACGTTTGATATCAATTGTGGCACTTTATATAAACCAAGGGTTACAATTCAAGACATCTCTCAAACAATAGACACTTCTCAGAGGTCTTATTTCCTAGCCAGACTTTTTCAATGCTGCAGAGTGGTTGTAGGGCAATGCTGTAGAGCAGCATTTGATTTATGGATGTCAAACCTGTCATATGCACACTGGCTATAACCACTTGATTATACATTAAGAATGGCATCTTGAAAGTTGACAGTCTCAGGCAAAAGCTCTAACACTTGCGTTAGTAGGTGAAAAGAGTTCAGACAGGATGGATGTGTGATGCAAGTTATTTCTGCAAATAAGTGAGTCTTATTTGTGTGATACATCCATTGAAAAAATTAGGAACAGTTATTTTTCTGAATGTTGAATCGTTTGAATAGTATTGTTGAATGTTATTATCTAGATGTAGAAAATGGCTTTAACATAATTTATTTTGTTCTGTTGCATCTCTCCATTTTGTTTATAAAAGCACCTTTTTCATGCATCATTAAGGCTATAAATTAGAGGATGCCATATGTGTGAATATATATACATTTTCAATAGGAAAGATGCAATTATTGTGGGAAGATGGAATTGCAGATGAACTACAGAATTTGAAGAGGATAAAAAATTAGATAACATCCGTTACTTGAGGATACAAAAACAAATGATTGAAAACTTTTCCTCCCCTCCTGTACAGGTCATATGCATTTCTATATCAACATGGTATAAAAAAGACCAATCCACAAAATAACATTGATACCTTTTAAAAATCAAAAACAATCACTGGCAATATCCATTGCTTTAACGCAGTACAGTATTGCAGAAAGTTTGGATAGCTTACATTATATAAGTTCAGAGGAATAAAATCAAGCACTTTGTTTCACAGATAATGAAATGATAGATCAAAGCACAGTTTAAACACATTTTAAACTGTAACCTTTAACTTACACAGAAATAAGGGAAGTATGAACACAAATATCCAGTTCCACAGAAGAAGAAACAGGCAGTGGGGATTTGCCAATTTTGCTCATTATTATTTTCAACGGGGCTGGAGACTCTTCTTTACCAAGTCTATCAGGATCAACTTCTACAGGAAAGAAAAACCAAGTCCTGAGGAACCGTGTGTAGAAAGGTGGTGTATTAATCAAAATAAATCAATTGGCACTGTTGCAGTTCTCAAGTAGGCTGGAAACCTTCCTGTCCAATTAAGACCAACTTTCCTGAGAGGAAATTCAAAGATGCAACTTTTTGAAGCACCAGTTTGAAGCACTTAACTACGGGACAAACCATTTCATGTTGCACAAGCACCATTCTTTTTTTTTTTTTTTGCTTGTCATCCCATCTTCAAGATGTTTGAAATTTGTTAGGCTTTGTCACCCATTCTCTTGGAAGTATTAATTGAGAATCAAGCCTCATTTGGTATAGTAATAAGCATCAGCAAGGGAAAATATAGATTCCTGGGAAACAATACATTTCATGAGGGTACAGGTTTTTTGTTGGATTTATAATGGATGGATATATCTTGAATTTAGCATTGGGGAAATAACCTTTGCTCCTCTCTGTGGTTTTTGTTCTGCTTCTGCAATTGTAAGACTTAAACTGTCCTTTCAAGGTTTTTTTTTCTATAGGAAAAAGATTTACTTCTATTTCTTGGTTCCTCACCCTTATAATTATCTCAAAAGTCAACCTTCCATTTAAACTTTATAATTTTCTTAATTCTACCTCCATTTTAATACCTTGAGCATCTGTTTCTAAGTACTCTTCATAGATTTGGTTCTGTCACATGCAAAATATGGATTTATGGGAATGAACAGAGAGATTCATAGCATGTTTCTTATAAGGAAGAGAAAGACATCATGTACATTGTCATGTCAAATCCCTGCTGCTGTCCTGTGAGGAAGAAGGAAGCAGGCAATGAAGAACTATCATATTCTCTCAGTGTTGCCATCTTCAGCTGGCTTCCTTCTTCACAGAAGCTGTTAAGACCAACTATGCTATAAGAAACATCAAAACCAGACAATATGAAAGTAAAAGTGAACATGTGGGGTAGAAATGAGGAAATATTATTATTAATAATAATTAATTAATAAGAAAAGATTCCTCCACCCAGCAGTAGCCCTTAAGAAATTATTAATTTTTATCTTTAATGCAATTATTGAATTTATACAACATTCTGGATAAGATTAAGATAGGATGGAGGGATAGTTTTTGGTTCTTAATGGCTAGCGACTCAGTGATTACTGTAATAATCAAGTCTTCCTATTAAGCCAAAATTCAATGGGTTTCTTCAGGCATATGTATGAAAGTAAAAATGGTGCTTTATTCATCCAGAATTAGCTTTTAACATGTATTGCAAATCCAGCCAGAATATGTTTATAGAGATATTCTCAATCATCCAGGTTATGGTTGTCCCAAAAATGCTATTCAAAGGGCAACTTGGCTTCCTTGTTTTTTTTTCCCTTGAAAAAGTTTTGCTTCTCACCCAAGAAGCTACTTAAGTTCTGAAGAAGCTTCTTCCAGTTGCATTTAAAAAAAATACCAAGAAAGTCCAGTTGCATTTCGAACAGCACCTTTAGGTCTAGCCATAATACTAAGTGAATCCAGAAATAGGCTTTGAATCCCTGGCTAAAGTAAGCATGTGGTATTAACTAACTAAGCAAGTGTGATGTAGGGAACTCTCCAGTGTGGCACCTCATATTGTGTTACTGTGTGCATGCAGTTCATGATTACTGTTCACAATCAGTTCTGTGAGATAGGTGGTCATATAGACAAATGGACAAACATACTTTTTTTGCAAGTCAAAGTGATACAGTATTAATTGAAAAGTTTCATCACACTTCTTTTTGTAATATTCTTGTTTTATACTATTAAGTAGTCTACAATCTTCACAAATGTTTCTTAATAGAAAAGAATCTTGTGCGAGGAATTATCTCACCATTTTTCCCCACAAGCTTTAGCTGAAGCATGGGGATCTGGGAAAGCTACAAAGAATTTAACCAAGATTTAACTTTTTTAAGGAAAACTGAGCAAAAATCAATGCTATTTCTTTCCTAATACATGGTATATGTATGTTCATAAAATGTGTGTTTGGCAAAGTTTTTGTTTAAGATATAAATATAACTTTTTAAAAATGGTTTAAGATCAGTAGTAGCTAAAATTAACAGAATGGAAGGCAAAGAAGAGATAAAGTAGCAGATAAATTAAGACAGAGTGATAGGCAAGGCTGTGGGGAATATTAGAGGATGGGGGTGTGACAGTTATATTAATTAAGATGTGAAAATAGATACTTAGTGTCAGTTTTTTAAAATCTAGAAATTCCCATAAAAATTATATCAGATCTATGTTGATCAAATCAAATATATTATGACTTAATAGAAGACTCTGAATTCAATGCACAGAACCACAAGCTACACAATCTCATTTTTAATTTGGTGCTAGGTAAAAGTAATCTATGCATTCTGCAATGATGATTTATAATCCAGGTACCCCTACTAAGGATTAGTACAACTCTGAAGGCAAACTATGTATTTTCCTTAAATCAGATCTAAAATTTTCCAATCATTTACGACTATCCAGAAGGGCAGAATTGTGGAATGTGATATGCATGTGTTTATCCATCTCCTTATTACTTTACTCTGATACAACTTCAAATTCCATTTATCAATCAAAACTTTTGTCTTTGCTACAAAGTTATGGTTAAAGTTTTGAATCAATTTTCTGTTCTTTATTCTGAAGCTTGTGTGCCCTTACTCTTTTCCAGACTTATAAATCAACTTTAGAGGATTCAAGACTTTATTACTGAGGTAACTTAAATACTATATTTTAGTGCCATCATATCCTTCCTTAAACACTCCAATTGTGTTGGAGTGCAATTCTATTCATCCCAGTTAGCTTGTCTGTTGCCTATGCTTATTATAGGTTATGTAGTCAGTTATATTTGGAAGGCACCAAGTTGTATCAGTCCAGCTGAGTTGAACAAGTGGAAAGTTAGGATTCTATAATCACAATTTTCAATTTATTATTTAGAAACCTGTAGTTTTGCACCCATATTTATTTAAAAATGAATTCAATAAATATTCAGATCCCGTGTTAGCAAAAATAAAATAAAAAACTGTAACATTTATCACTAGAGAATTAAGGAACTAGTTCTTATAGAGGCAATTCCTAAACTCAAGTGATGGTTTGGCCAATTAGGCAATTTACATTCTCTTGACATACTCCTTTTGAAAGGAGGAATATTACCAATGTGTAAAACTCACATGTAATTATGAAGCCTTTATTAAATAGAACACGCCACAAAAGATATAATGACTACCCCATTTATATGCAGTTCCATATACAAATGCATTTTAGCTTAATAATGTTTGATTAACTATCTTGGACAATTTAAATTCTAAGGGAAGAATTGTCAGAGTGGTAAGATATCCAGAAACTACTGTAGAGGAGGAGGGGCTACCATTGAGGTCCCTGATGTCATTTGTACTGAGCTCATTCTGGAGGATAGTCCTATATAGAATGATAAAAGCAGAAAATATGACTGGGTGTTAATAGTACTTGACAGCCCAATTAAGAGGATGAACTTGATAGATTCAAAAGCACATTGGAGACTTCTTTTCCTAAGCATGGATTACAAATCCATTGATAAGGTCAAGATTTGATCAGTAAAGTGTAATTTCTTTTAAAACTGAAAATGCCAGGAATACAACCTAGGGCCATCTTCCTCAAAAGGAGGTGTTTTGTCAAGTGTATTGCAAGCATGATATCTGACAGAATAAATCCATAAGTTATTGGTAAAGCAAGCAAGCTGGTAAAAGATATGTAACATATTCTGATGGACAACATATTCTGAACAGTCCCATAGTGGGGTTATGAACATTATAGGATTGAGCAGCAGACTAGGATCCTAAATTTCTAACCAATAAGTTATTTATTTATTAAATTTGTATGCCACACCTTACTCAGAAATTGCTGATAGGAAGTGAGAGCTGCGGTTTTCTCCATCTTCTGCTTTTCTCCAGCAGTCCCTGGATATTTCTTTGCTCTATAAAATGTCAATCTCAGAATCAGGACTAGGTGAAGTGGAATATGGTCTTTACTATCCTTCTCTAGTTCTGTGTATACATACCCTTCCAACATTATTTCCTTTAATATTAACACAGACACTTTCTATTTTCTGATGCAGCAGTAAACACAAAAAGGCGGCTACTCTTTTGTTTCTACTTCCTCTGTTGGTCCATGGAAAGCAACTGTTTTTCAGCTTCACAGAAACAAAATACAAGTAGTTCCCCACCCAAACAGAGTCTATCTATTATGGTTGCATGTCATGACAGCCATTAAGTGAGATGATCTCACTTACCAGTTCTACCTCCTGCTGTCCCTGATGTGACCATTAAATGAATGTGTGAGCATGGGATGCCTCAGCCCTTGGAAGCCTAGTGCAGGTTCAAGCTCACCTGCCCCCCCCAGACCTGCCAAGGCTTCTTCTACTGTCAAGCATGCCTCCATCAATAACCAAGAAAGAAAGCTCCCATCTCCATTGTTTATGGAATTAAAATACTTTTACTGGTTATGAAAAGATAGCAACGAACGTAAAGCAGGATCTGAGCCAGAAAGGCGCAAACGAGTACATATCAAATGATAACCCAGCCCTCTTCCTCCAATGACCCCACCCCAGTGTCCAATCTGCAACTCCCTTAGGTGTCGTGTGGATTGCATCTCCAAAAGGCATCATCATGTTGGTATGCAGGATGGTTGAACTTGACCAGGTCCAAACACCAGCCACTAGCATGCACAGAAGATGGTGAGAAGAAAACTCTCTTTTCCATATCACCTCCTGTACCATTTATTCCCATCCCAAATACCTTGCACCCACCCTCCCTGTTTCTATGGCAGCCGATAGCAAGTAAGCGAAGCAGAGGCTGACATCTACCATCTGAGAAACCCCATGCTCCACTTCCTGCTCCTTGAGTCCGAACAGGCCTTTCCCCTCCAACCGGGTCCTCACAGGCCTCAGGAAACAAAAAAGCTTTCAAATATGCATCTGCTTTTACAATTTCTCTAATAATCATTAATTTGATATTCTCTGAAAAGCTGGAAGAAGAGGGAAAAGGGGACTTTTAGATAATTACATGTTTTTATAGTAACATCAACAGCTATTTTGCCTCCCTGTACACATTATGTGACAAACATTGACATTTTCAGAAGATAAATTGTTTTCTAAGCAAATATATGATTATATAATAAGCTTGATAGTTATAGAGCCATTCTTTTCAGGGAAAGCAAATAGCTTTTGAAATATAATATCTGAAAATGTCTTAAATGCACTTTGTACTGACTGGGCTGTTAATCTAATGTTGAAACCTTACTCTGCATACACTACCTGGCTAGAGACTTCTGGGAGTAGAAGTTCTCACATCTTACAGTTACCAAAGTTGAAAAACACTGAAGAATATAATTATTTTATGTTATCATGCTCGGATGATTTTTTTTTTTAGAAGAATATCACTCCTTCCTCCACATCTCAAAAAATGTGAAAAATCTCCTGCTGTAAAATAACTAAAATTATAAGAGAAGTAAAACTTTCTGGAACTAGAAATAGCATTTGTAACCCAAAAACCTGCTGGAAAGTCTCAGTTTGAATTCTTTCTTTCCTCTGTCTTTTACCTCTCTAAATACCTGTATGTACACAAAAATTGCAGTGTTTCATTTTCCTATCAACTCCTGGAATTTCTTCATGTGTGTGTGTGAGAGAGAGAGGGGGGGAGGGAGGGGGAAAGCAATATTATTATTAAATGTAAAGACAAAAATACTGACTGCCAACTGTTTACGATAATTAATATTAGATTATTGTTGGATGATCTAACAATTCCATCTGAGAATCCTGTTAAGGTGCAGATTCAGTTTTTGTAACATGTGATGCACAAATCAGGTTTCTCATCATTTTCAATCCTAGCACTAAAAATTATTATTCTATTCCTTCAGTTTGAGTTTTACAAATGACATTATTCCTTCCTTGAAGCCCAAGTGCATTATTGAACATCTCAATGATAGCTACTATTGTTTTTTATATTTAACTTGGGTTCTACAGAGTTAAGTTTTAAAGTTGTTAATATATGATTGAATTATATTTCAAAAGTTTGGAAATATATTGATGAAGAATGTTGGATCTAGGGTACCTGGAATGTTGCAGAAAATATTAATATGTGTGTATGGGACTTACATACCAATGTCACGTTTGTGGAAATATATGTATTCTCTTCCTTTGCATTGACCTCTCATGGATGCAATGGAAAGGCTACAAAGTATGATTTCACGTGGTCAAATCTTAATTTGTTGATGCTATTGTAATACTTTAGAGGCTAATGCAGGAAAATGTTGATTATCTCTTCCCAAAATATATACATGGATTTAAAGGGACAATAAACCAATTTCTTCTAAGAACAAATATTGGTTTTTAATTATTATCTGTTTAACTATTATCAGAAGGGGAACTCATCAAATTTGCAGATGACACTAAGCTAGCAGGAATAGACAACACCCCAGAATACAAGCTCAGGATCCAAAAAGATCTTGACAGATTTGAACAATGAGCCCTATCCAACAAAATAAAATTGTGTTGAAAGGCAAGGTTTTACACTTGGGCAGGAAAAAACCAAAGGTACAAGTAAAGATTAGGTGAAACCTGGCTCAAAAACAGTAACTGTGAGAGGGACCTTGGAGTCCTAGTAGATGATCATTTAACATGACCCAGCAGTGTGCAGCAGCAGTCAAAAAGCTAATACACTCCTTGGTTGTATAAAAAGAGGTATAGAATCAAAATCACATGAACTATTAGCACTGCTTTATAAAGCCTTATTAAAGGCTGGAATACTGCATCTAGTTTTGGTCATCACATTACAAAAAAGACGTTGAATCTTTGGAAAAAGTGCAAAGAAGAACAACTAAGATGATTAAGAGCCTGGAGAGAAAAATATATGAAGAACAGTTGCAGGAATTGGGTATGGCTAGTCTAGAGAAAAGACAAACTAGAGGAGACATGATAGCAGTATTCCAGTATTTGAAGGACTACCATAAAAAGGAGGGGGGTCAACTTATTTTCCAAAGCAGAAGAAGGCAACACAAGAAACAATGGGTGCAAACTAATCAAGGAGAGGAGCAACCTGGAATTAAGGAGAGGACAATTATTCAGTGGAATAGCTTATCTTCAGTTGTAGTTGCTTCATCATTGGCGGTTTAAAGAAAAGACTGGGCAACCATCTATCTGAAAAGGTATAGAGTTTTCTGCTTGAGCAGGGAATTGGACTAGAAGACCCACAAGGTCCCTTCCATGTCTATTCTGATTAATTTATTATTTGCATTGCAGCTGGTCAAGCTGTAGAATGTAATTTTATGCATTATATGCTATCATTTTGTAAATAGATATAATGACTAACCACAGCTAGAACTATGGGCTGATGTGATGGTATCTCTAGGGCAGAAGACATAATTCAGTTTTTAGAAGCCCAGAAGGAACACAAGGAAGGAGAAATGAACTACAGTCACAATTTAAAATGGAAGGTTTTTTTCTTACAGAGTAATCAGTTTAGAATGCAAATTGCAGGGCTTCATATACAATATTCTGAATGCTAATTTATTCTACATTTGTTTAATTTGCAAGTTTCAGATCTTTAATTTGATCAAGACTTACATGAGGTAGAAATGAGAAGTGTGACATTTGTGAGAATATTTGTGTAACCTTTAAAATGTTCAATATGCAATAGGAATGCTACTAGAGCTTTGCGATGGCAGAGATTTATGAAATGGGTAAAAGTAGGGAGTGAACATTTTCCTTCTAGATATACTAAAAAAACTTTACACAGGTAGTGCTCAACCAGAATTCCCATTGCTAGGTGAGATGGTTGTTAAGTGAGTTGTGCCCAATTTTACGATCATTTGCCAGAGTTGTTAAACAAATCACTACAGTTGTTAATTGAATCATGTGAGGTTTTTTTTTTTAAGTGAATTTGGTTTGCCCCATCTGGTTGCTTGTCAGACAATGATTGGAAATATTGCAAATAGTATGAGTTATGAGTTATGAAAGTTTATTTATATGCCGCCCTTTTCCCTGCGGGGACTCAGGGCGGCTTACAACTCGAAGGGAGGGGGGAAACAAACATTTAACACGTAAAACAATACATAATTAAAAGCACAACATTCATACCATTCGGGTGGGTTACAGTCTTTAGCCCCAGGCCTGACGGGATAGCCAGATTTTAAGGGCTGTGCGGAAAGTCTGGAGGGTGGTGAGGGTACGAATCTCCACAGGGAGATCGTTTCATAGGGTCGGAGCTGCCACCGAGAAGGCTCCCTTCCGCGTAGTTGCCAGTCGGCATTGACCGGCAGATGGAACTCGGAGGAGGCCTAATCTATGGGATCTAATTGGTCGCGTGGAGGTAATTGGCAGTAGGCGGTCTCTCAAGTACCCAGATCCACTACCATGAAGGGCTTTATGGGTGACAAGTAGCACCTTGAAGCATATCCGGAGATCGACAGGTAGCCAGTGCAGCTCGCGGAGGATAGGTGTTATGTGGGTGAAGTGAGGTGCACCCACAATCGCTCGCGCGGCTGAATTCTGGACTAGCTGAAGTCGCCGAATACTCTTCAAGGGCAGCCTAGAGGTCACAAGGGCACGAGTGACTGTTGTGAGAGCCTCCCAGTTCAGGTAGGGGCGCAACTGGTGCACCAGGCGAACCTGGGCAAATGCCCCCCTGGTCATAGCTGACAAATGGTGTTCAAAAGTCAGCTGTGGGTCCAGGAGGACTCCCAAGTTGTGGACCCTGTCTGAGGGGTGTAATGTTTGACCCCCCCAGCCTGAGAGATGGAACACTTGCTGAATTAATGGGAGGGAAACACAACAGCCACTCGGTCTTATCTGGGTTGAGCACAAGTTTATTAGCCCTCATCCAGTCCCTAACAGCTTCAAGGCCCTGGTTCATCACGTCCACCGCTTCATTGAGTTGGCACGGGGCGGACAGATACAACTGAGTATCGTCCGCATACTGGTGGTATTTTATCCCATGCCGCCGAATGATCTCGCCCAGCGGTTTCATGTAGATGTTGAAAAGTAGGGGGGACAAGACCGAACCCTGCGACACCCCATATGTTAGGGGCCTAGGGGTCGATCTCTGCCCCCCAACTAACACCGACTGCGACCTGTCCGAGAGGTAAGAGGAGAACCACCGCAAAACAGTGCCTCCCACCCCCACCTCCCACAGTCGTCGCAGAAGGATACCATGGTCGATGGTATCGAAAGCCGCTGAGAGGTCAAGGAGAACCAGGATGGAGGCGTGGCCTCCGTCCCTGGCTCTCCAGAGGTCATCGGTCAATGCGACCAAAGCGGTTTCTGTGCTGTAGCCAGGCCTGAAGCCGGACTGGAATGGGTCAAGATAGCTAGCTTCCTCCAAGGACCGCTGGAGCTGAAAGGCCACCACCTTCTCAACAACCTTCCCCACAAAGGGGAGGTTGGAGACTGGACGATAATTGTTAAGAACGGCTGGATCCAAAGATGGTTTCTTCAGGAGGGGTCTCACCACCGCCGCTTTAAGTGCGGGGGGAAAGTCCCCTTCCCGAAGGGAGGTGGTAACAGCTGCCTGGATCCAGCCCCGTGTCACCTCCCTGCTGTTAGCAACCAGCCAGGAGGGGCACGGGTCCAGTACACATGTGGAGGCACTCACAGCTCTCATGGCCTTGTCCACATCCTCAGGGGCAACATCCTGAAACTCAACCCAGCGATGGTCTACCAGATTATCCCCTTGTGCCTCGGCTGGATCTGCGAAATCGGAGTCCAAGTCTGACCAAAACCGAGCAACTTTGTCCGCTAAGAACTGGACGTAATCCTCAGCCCTACCCTGCAGGGGATCCCCCGTATCCCTCCTATTTAGGAGGGAGCGGGTTATCCTGAACAGTAATCCCATGATATAGGCCTCTGCCACTGTCATAAATTCACACTGGTCCAAATTTTGACCATGTGACAATGTGGATAGTCTGCAATGATTGTGTGAGGACCAGTCATAAATCACTTTTTTCAGTGCAGCTGTAACGTCAAATGTTCACTAAATGAATGGCTGAAAGTTGAGTACTACTTATCTATGTTGCTCTCATATATATAAAGAGTGGATGAGAGGTAAGGGTGGTATACAGGCTTTTACCAGCTATGCTTGAGGCCGATACCCCTCAAGGCTGGGAATAGGCAGCCTGTGCATAGCATATAGGACTCACCTGTGTAATCCTCTATACTCAACGGGAATTGCTAGCTTTAAAATAGTTTAGAAGGAGCACAATCAACTTCATTTTAAAAGTTTGACAGATATTGGTATATACAGAGAATAAATATTTGTATCAGAGTTGGATAAATGAAAGAGTGTATAAATTTGAAAGATTCAGGATTATATTCTGGATTATATAGAGTCCTGAGTTCCTTCTGAATTGTTCTAAATGATGCTATATTCTGATGTTTTCATGGGCAAATGATTGCTACATAATACCTGTCCATTAATGAAGTTATCATTGATCCCATAGTTCCCATACCCTCCCCAGAGTCTTTGCGCAGTCAGGCAATCTCAATCAAAAGAAGAGAGAAAGGGGGAGGGAGGGAGGGAAGGAAGGAAGGAAGGAAAAAAAGAAAAAAATCTGAAGAATAAGCCCAACTGGATCATGATCCCATTTTCAAAAAGATGATATGTGGAGATCCAAGTGTTCCCCATGTAAAAGAAACAGCTAATAAGAAGCAAGCAAGAAAAACAGTTTCTCAAATTTCATAATTTCAATTCATGTGAGAAAGTTAGATAAACTTTAACAGCTGTTCTCTGCCCCTTCAACTCCATGGGGTTCCGCTTTAATGATGTGATGACCTGAATGGGTTCAGCACTGAGATGCACAGCACATTTTACTCATTTCTTATACCAGATTTTTTGTTTCTTCTCTCTCTCTCCTCTCTCTCTCTCTCTCTCTCTCTCTCTCTCTCCTTCCTTCCTTCCTTCCTTCCTTCCTTCCTTCCTTCTTTTCTTTTCTTTTCTTTTCTTCCTCTTTTCCCATTCTGTCTTAAGGACTATTTTTTGCTATGCAACATTAATAACTTTCTTTCATTTTCTATATCGTCTACTGATGTTAAAAAAAGCTATAAAACTAATAAATTGGTTTAATGGGGTGTAGATTTCACAAAGCTAGAGTACTCATTAGAAATTATATCTGTCTTATTTCATTCTCCAGCCTGACTCCTGGGTTTTCATATATTAATCTTGCTATCGCAATGGAGGGTCTGATGTTAATCTACTGGTATAATAATAAAACTACATGGTAAACTCTTTCTACAATGCTTTTTACCTACTGCTTTAAAGCATAGTCTGAAGAAGAAGAGAATGACAATCTAGAACAACTTAATGACTCTAGGTTTAATACTGCACATATTCACTTATTAATTTTTGAAATAAAATTGTAAGAAGAGAGTTCTATTGCCTCCTGTTTTTGGGAGATGACCCAAAATTTTGTACTGCCTGATACAGAGAGCAAGTAGCACTCATCCCAGGAAACTGAATAACACCTAGATTACCTGAATTATATTGGGAGAAAAGAATAAAAAAACATTCCTTTATCCCAAAAAGTTAAATATGCAACAATAGCAATTTAAGTAACAAACATTTTTTTTCCTTGGCAGGTATTAAATTTTACCCAGTGGTTGACTTGGCTCAATCTATACTTATTTTATGTTTTATTTGTTGTTTTATTTATTTATTTCATCAAGCTATACTATAGAGAAAAGTGTGAGGTTGCTGCATGAGCAACATAATTAATTATCCTATTAACAGCATCTTGAAAAATGAAACTAATTTAATTTAAATATAGTGCAGCTGGAATCAAGCGTACCTGTTGCATCCAATTCTATAAATACCTCTTATTGTCCATCCTATGCATTTATAGTTCCATTAGCAATCCACCTACCTATTAAAAAGCCTCTTTTCAAAATTGCATTTTATTATTTCCTTAAAATCTTACAGCCACCAACATATGATTAAGAATGCCCAATGAAGGTTATACATTAGTTCAAGAATATACTACAGAGTCTTGAAACTTAACAAGGGATTATAGCTTTTTAAATGAAATACTACCAACCCCAGGACTACCTTTATTTCCAATAATGTCTCTCAGGTTTAAATAGGTTTTATAAATTATGTTAGGAAAGAAAATAATAATGAGTATATAGAGTAGAAGGCTTAGTTGGTAGTGTAATCATCCTTGCCCATAAAAATGACAAGTAGTAGAGTATCCTGAAAAAATGAAGTTAGAATGGATCTTCCTATTGTGCTATTTCTGAAGAAATTGGGTTTTTTAGATGACCATGTTTCTCTTGGGAACTATTCTGTGAACTGGATAGCTATCCACTCCAGCAACCATCTTCAATAGCACACTATACACAATATATTCTCAATATCTCAAATATGAACACCTACCTAAAATGTGAACAGACCTCACCTGAGAAAACATTGTTGATGTATATGATACTCTTACTCCATATATAGTATAAAACTTGCGTTTCCCCCTGTTAGTTCTTCTATTTTTAAAAGGGGCAGATTATTTGCCACAGCTACATCAGCATTGAGATCTAAGATATAATCCAATAATGTTTCCTTAATAGCTGCCATTGTTATTTTCACTCTTTCATATCATATCTACCCTAACAATTTCCAGGAGTGGAAGAAATTTATTAGAAATACAGTGTTTACATATACACTCATCGTACTATTTTCTTTTTGGATCAACAATGCAATAAAAGGTTGAGAAAAGAAAAAAAAGAAATAATAAACACAAGAGAAAAAAATAAAATAACCAAACCTAGTTTACATCAAAATAGTTCATTGCACTGTATACACTGCAATATATTCAGTATACATATTCACACATAAAGTCCTACAAATGCACAAACACATACACCATTCATATTAATAAAATAATTCACTAAAATTTACAAGAAATAATAAACCAAGGGCTTAGTTTATAATTTACCTATCTAATAGCAATAGCAGATTTTTATATACCGCTTCATAGGGCTTTCAGCCCTCTCTAAGCGGTTTACAGAGTCAGCATATTGCCCCCAACAACAATCTGGGTCCTCATTTTACCCACCTCGGAAGGATGGAAGGCTGAGTCAACCCTGAGCCAGTGAGATTTGAACCGCTGAACTGCTGATCTAGCAGTCAGCCTGCAGTGCTGCATTTAACCACTGCGCCACCTTGGCTCATCCAAGTCTTTGATTACCTTATTATTTGAACCCGATGTACCTGCAAATTTACCATTAGTTATCCTGTTAAAGGTTACATAGACTAGCTTCCATAAATTTAAAATAATATTCACACACTGGATTTGGACAATATTTCAGGGGCTATTGATTAAAAAGGTGCACACACAGAGATTTTGGTTCATGTATTTATTTTGTTAAAAAGATTTATATGGCCACTTATTTTAGAATGGTGGCAGTTTAGAAAAATCTTCTTGGCATAATTTATATAACTAATTGTGGTGAGAAGTATTGTTCACAAAATTCTGTGAGAAACAATTTTTTGCGAATGTTTTTAGATAACATTATATGTGTCTATGTGTGTGTGGACAATTATTTCAAAATTATTTTTTACCAGCTGTAACAATGAAAGAGGACTGCATTGCACTGCACAGGACATACAAAAAATAATGAATACAATTGAAGTAGGGGCAGCATAGAAATCCACTCAATAGTATATATGATTAAAAATATTTGGGGAGGGAGGACGGATTTGTAAACTTTGAATTTTACTTTGGTATCAGCATAATAAAGACTCCTCGTTATGAAGATGCTATCCCTATTTTAGTGAACTGCTGAGTGAATTATGAATAAAGAGTATTATTTTGTGCTTGGATATAGTTACTATGGTTACCAAAAGGATCTGCAGTCTAATATGAATCTTTCATTTTATTTACATCTTTTTTGGTATTTTATGTACATACACACACACACACATACACACACAGTTTCATTTTCATGATGCTGTGCACAAATATGGATCAATTTGTAGGATAAAGCTTTGGCAGTTGCCTCTGAAAAGCATTTAGGCAGGTCATCTAGAGGTCATAAGGATAATATTAAGTTTAAGGGAAATCAAATAGTGTGTGTCCGTGCAGCTGTGGTTATTTTCTAGGAAAAATAATTGAAAGAGAATAGATTCAGTGCGTTTCCACCCTGTGAAATATTTATAGCTGCATTTGTGGATTAAATAATGAGACTGCAGTCTCGACTGTTTGTGGAAATGATCAAAAGGGAACAAAAACTGTGACTACCTCGTTTGAAGGAGACTATCTGAATTTTAAAAAAAGTTCAGTAGAAACGGGGAGCAAATACAATGTCACTTTATTCTTTCATAATAGAGTCCTTATTACTTATGCATTAATTAACACATGCTGAAAGATTTGTTTGCGCTTCACAAGGAAACTTAGTGGAATGTTGCAAATGTTACCCATATGTACAGTAAAAGATGGGCCTGTTTTTACAAAAGCTGATAATTTACAAAGGCTGATAAAGATATTGCAAGATGTACTGTAGGTTTTGCCTTCAGAATGAATTTTTAAACCATTTGGTTCTGATGTATACAGGCAGCCAAATTTGACTATTTTGTGCCCTTTCCCAAGGAAAATATTTAACCTAGAAATTGTTTTAGCCCAGTCCAGTAGTATTGTGATTAATTTTTTACTCTGAAGGAAATTTCAAGCCAAAGAGCGTTTAAAATATGATTCTTTCACCTGCAATCTAAAATTTTAGACTGTTTTCCACAACCTTAGCTCCACTGTTGTAGAATGGAACGGGCAAACACTATTTACCAACCTGTCCCATAACCTTCCAGACATGCAAACTGTAGTTTGGGGGTGATTAAAAAGTCAGATTACAGTAGACTTTTTCACACATAGAGTCAATTATATGGAGAAATTGAGATGAAAAGGTAGGAGAAAAATGGCGAACAAGCAAAGTGGGAATTAAGCAGTCTTGGGTTACTAAAGAGGTGGTTTAGGTTCAGGTTTCAAGGTGACCTGTCCACCAAAGACAAATCTGCTTAGATATCATTATGCAAGGAGGATGCATAGCACACAGAATCTGCCTACTCGATGCAGATATTCACAGGAAGAACAGGATCTGAAGACATAAAAAAGATCTAAGTTTGCTAATCATGAGAGGTAACCAACTAAATTTAACTGGATCCCTTCATTAAAACTTCCAGAAATTTAGTGGCAATTACACTGACATTTTAACAGAGGTTTTATTTTTATTGGCAGGGAAGATGTTAATCTCAAATTGATAGAGCAATTAAGCCATAGTTAAACTGAATGTACGCTTCTGAAAGCAAACATCAGCTAAAAATAAAGGTGCAAGGAAAGGAATTGTAGGTCTGTTTGTATACATTAGTTTAATTTTGATTAGTTATATTAAAACAATTTTCTTAAACAGGACTGTCAAACTAACAGCCTATGGGTCAGATGTGTCATGCACTGGGCGAGCCACTCCTGGTTTACCAAAGGGGAAAAAAGTTCTGATACGACACGTGATGATGCAGGTTTCACACCCCTGTTCTAAAAGAAACTTATGTCTTTCTACCCCTGTTTCACTAAGAGTTATGGAAAAAGTTGATGTAGTTTACAAGACCCTTGCATGCTACATTTAGTCTCATCCATCTTATGAATTCATGACACTATGTTCTGACACATAACGACTACTATAGTGAAGCACGACAATAGTGTAGAATTAGATAAGGTTACAAAGTTCACACTCTTTAAAAAACTTTTCTCATATGCCTGTCCAATAATTTTGATAAAGAACTCTTTGATGTGACAAAATCAAAACAACGTAGAAACAACTATTGTAACACACAGTTGATGGTGTTAACCCAACATTGGTTCAATTTCTGAAGGCCCTGCAGAATAAATGACTCTTGCCAGTTTTCAGATGTCAATCTATGGGAATTGGTTTTATAGAGTGAAAGGTACCCCAGGAACCCATTGGTTCTCTCCACCCCTTTTCTCACCTCTTCTGAATCCCGCTCATTAATATAACTCAACTAGATAGGTGTACTGGACAGATGGGATTCTACCTAGATGATGTGAATAACCATCTTGGTTACTAAGAGCCAGATGGTGTACAAATTGAATAATTAAATAAACAAATGTAAAAATAAAAAGTCAAGCTATTTATAGCTTTAAAGGTCAAAAACCAATTAAGGAATTGTACTTGGAAACCTGTCAAAAACCACTGCAACACCCACAATTTAGTGTCACGTGACTGTAATGTTTCTGAACCACCAAGTGGTCAGCTACAGTTGCAGTTTAGCAATTAACAAAAGTTAGCTTCATGCCAAATGCATGGCAGTGCATTTTCTATCACCTCTAGGACTGGCAGTAACCAGTCCTAGATGAGATGACAGAATATATTATCTCCAGGATTTTCTACTTCAGAGATGGCTGCAATTGTGACACCATCTGAAGCTGAACAAATGCCAATCTGGTCATGCTTCCACCTGCCCTTTCAGTAGTAGTTGTGAATCCAGAAGGAACTCTGAGACACATATCTGCTTTTTTAGGGACGATTTTTCAGAGTAACAATTGGAACAACCATATAATCTCTGGACAAGAAGCAACTCTATTCTGCTTGGTTAAATCTCATCTTGTTTTATTCCATTGAGATCCTCACAGCATTTAAGGACCAGTCCAATATTTCTATGGAATTTCCAGCTCAACCCAGGATAGGATATCCAACTTGATATCATTGGCATATTGAGAATGAATATTATAAATATTGTCCATAATTTCAGAAATGTATTATCTGTTTGTCTATGGAAATTGAAACATATATATATGTTTTTTATTTGTGCTGATAAATAAATAAAGGGAGACCTTAGCACAAATAAAAAAATCAGCACAAATAAAAAAAACACAAATATAACAAAGGCAACAGTAAAAATATTGGGTTTCTGTCATGATGGACTCTTGTGACGAGCCGATAGACAGATGATGGAAGCAGTTAGCTTCCTCCCATAATTGGGGCTTACCAATCAATACCGTTGATTTTTTGAGTTTTAACCACCACATTTTGCATTTGATAGACATCCTCAACTTCTTCATCATATTTTGCTATTATATGCTCTACGTCTTCCAGCTTCTTCTCTATCCTCTCATATGTATTTGATAATTTCTGTATTTCTGAAAATATCTTTTGCAAGCTTAAGATTTTTGTTTGCTTTTGAAATTGTGCTATTCTATCCAGCTAACAAACACAGCTGCTCTAGCTTGGAAGGTTAATAGAATTAAACATAGATTCACAAAAATGTTTGTTTTCACTTTTCTCTGATTAAAGATATACTTCAAAGGAATATCTGTGTGCTTCTCTTCTTATCACTCTCTATAACCAAGCAGTGAGACCTTGTAGTGCCAAGCCAAAACAATCAGTGAAGAAAAAAAATGTTCCATTTCCAATACACAAACTCCAATATACAAACCTCCCAGCCTCCAAGTAGCTGTATTATTGTTGCAAGTTTCCTTAATTCTTTTGTATCTTTTTTGTATTTCAAGTTAGAAAAAAGAGTCCAATTTTTAATGGATTAGAAGAACACCCACAGTAATGAAAGAGGAAAATTTTAGACCATAGGTTGCAGAGAATAGTAAAAAAAAAATAGAAGAAGAAAACTTAATCCATTCATTTTAAAAGGCTTGCATAAATTCTATCCATGAAGATAGCATTTAAAAAGTAAGATAACCCACTGTCAAAAACCATTCCAAATTTAATTCAGCCGCTTGATTCTTCTGTTATCCAATTTAAATTAATTTTAAGTTTTTTATAGGCAGTCTCTTTTTAAAACAGTAAAAGTTCCTCACCAGCTGGAAACACTTTCTCTTTCCGTATCCTTCCATTTTGAAGCCACCCCGACTTTGTCAGCCTTGGCTGGATTTTTTGTCGCCGGCTTGAAGAACTTCTCTTGCATTGATCAGGGACTTTGCAGTGTCCCTGAGGTCAGTAAGACATATTCTTCCTGTTCACCGTCTCTTTGGGATGGTTTAGGTCCAATTGGACCACCCAGCAGCAAAAGTATCGGCTGCAGTCTCCGAACATCGAGACAGCACGTCCGTATCATCGTGACATTGGCCCCTCCTCCTGACTCTTCTTTTATATTGATGATGATGTACAAACCACTTGGGAACTACTTAGACTTTTTTTTTGGAACAGAACCATTATTTGTGTGTACCTTAGTATTTCTGCACTTCAGTTTAACATACATTTTGTAAAATACTTAATCTACATTTTTTAAAAAAAGCAAACATTTATGCTAAGCGCATTAAAAAAATTAAAAAGGACAACCTAATTATTTTTCCAGTGGAGAAATGATAGAAGAATTAATAAGACTAGCATAACTCAATTCAGATTTCTTAGCATGGAGTTTATAATTACTTTAAGAAAACATGTCATTTGTTTTCATTAACAATAACTGAACAATAAGCGGAATAATTTTGTTTTTGGTTTTCATTTGGCAATGAAGCAATCCATGGAATAAAATTCAAGCAGAGGATTGTTATTCCATTTGCCACACAGATGAGGCATGAATATTAATAACATGGTATTACAGTGCCAGTGGTGGGTTTCAAAAATTGTTCGAACCTACTCTGTGGGTGTGGCTTCCTTTGTGGGAGTGGCTTGCCACCCATGTGACCGGATGGGAGTGGCTTGCTGCCCATGTGACCGGATATGAAGATGCCGACGACACTTGTCAGAACCACCTTAAATTACCTCACACACAGCACTGGCATACATAAGAATATGATATAAACTCGTTTTTTAAAAGGCATCTTTGGTTTGCGTTAAAACAACTTTAACACACACAATGTTCTGATTGCACCACAAACGCAGTAGTCATCCTTACCTTTCACAGAGGCACTGAATTTATTTTTGGCTGGATCATATACAACTGTGAAAATTATATAAGAATCATTTCTGTTAATAAATGAGCAGAATATATTAAAAAAATTCTACGGTGTTATATTGTCAAAGCAATCGTAAACACTTTTACTTACTGCAGATATTACAGATGAGATTGGAAGTTTCCGTTGATATGACAAATTCAGCAAAAAAAATATAAAATAGAATATTCTTCCCAGGTCAGTATTATATCTCTAGCTGACTTTCCTCCAATCTCTTCAGGTATTTAAGTTCTACTAAACTACAGTTTGTTCTTGATGTATGACCACAGCTGAGACCAGAATTTTCATTGCAATGCAATGGCTGTTAAGTAAGTCATGCGTGATTTTGTGATCTTTTTTGCCATGGTTTTTAAACAAATCACTGCAGTTAAATGAGTCATGCAGTATTAAGTGAATCCAGCTTCCCCCATGGTCTTGGCTAATCAGAAGCTTTGTGGGAAAGTCACAAATTGCAATCACATGACTCCAGGGTACTACAACACCCCATCATTAATACTTGCCAATTGCCAAGTCATGTGACTGTAGGGATGCTGCAATGGCTGTAAGCAAGAGAACTAGTTGTAAAGGTTTTTTTTTTCCATTGCTGTAGTCCCAATGGAGCTTTTCAAGAGGCAACTGGACTTTCTGCTTTTTGTTTGAAGATGTTTCACTTCTCATCCAAGAAGCTTCTTCAGTTCTAGCTGGATGGCGGGGAATGGAAGGATTTATACTGCTTGCAGACAGCTGGTCTTTTAGAGAGTCATTGAGGCCACCTGGAGGTTTATCTGTATATTGGGGAAACAAAACAACAACTTCATAAACGCATGGCACAACATAGGAGAACAAACACATCAGGACAAATTCTGCAATCAATCTACATTTAAAAGATAGCAAAGTCCACATTTTCGACAGAGAGGGGTCAAAGAGGCCATCTATATCAAACTGAATAGCCCTGTATCAACAGAGGGGGAGGGATATAACATCATCTATCTCCAGTCTTTCAACAGTTCCAAGAAGGCTCCACACCCATTTGCACTACTCAGGTGACCCTGATGACACAGATAAATCACCAGGTGGCCTCAACAAATCTGTAAAAGAATACAAATTACCAGCTGTTTGCAAGGAGTATAAATCCTTCCATTCCCTACCATCCAGCCAGAGCTGAAGAAACTTCTTGGATGAGAAGCAAAAGAAAAACCAGAAAGTCCAGTTGTCTCTTGAAAAAGAACCTTTGGGATAACCATGGCCTGGATGACTGAGAATCTCCATTGAAACTTTCATTGCTATTGTAATTTCAAATGGACACTAAATGAATGGTTGTAAATGGAGGACTGCCTGTATGCTACCCATTGGATCATTGTTTCAGAGATATCTCCTTACTGAAACAGAGAAACAGAATGAGCATGGGCAGGCAAAAAAACAGTGGGAATGGGAACAACTTCCAACTTCATGCCAGCTCCTCTGTTTACTTTCTGTGTAGAAAGCTGGCAGGAAGAGTTGGCATAATGAGCATGTGAGGGTTGACTGTGGCAGCATAGAAAAACTGATGTGAGAAGAGAGAGGAAGAGAAGGAGAGATAGTAGGAGGAAGAAGAAGTGTGGAGGAGAGGTAAGGGAAGAAGAAAGAGGTAAGGGAAGGTGGGTGGAAGGGAGAGAAAAAGAAGAAGAGGAGGGAGGAAGAGAAAGAAAGAGTAGGAGAGAAGGTAGGAAGGAGAAGAAAAAGGGTAGGAGTAGGGAAGAGGTAAGGGAAGGAAGAAGGGGATGGAGAGGAGGAAGGAAGGAAGTAGAGAAGGAAGGGAAGGAGAAAAGAAAAGAAAGAGAAAACAAGGTGGTGTCTTAGCAGGTGCAAAGGATGACGTCCACACATTTTAAGGTTGCTCAGGTTGAGAAACACTGCCCGATATGAATAAATACTTCTTTTGGGTTTTTTACTGTCTCTTTAAATCATGCATAAGTTAACATATTGATTTCCTGTAAAAAAGGCTTTGCTTGAACCTCCAGGATGCCAAGAGGAGAATTTGGATAATTTGGCTCTTAAAGTTCCTGCTGCTGCATCATGAAAAGATAGCTCATCAGAAAATCTGTCTATCATCTCAAAGGTATCAGAAGAGAATTAGTCTTGTCCACACTAAGCCTAAGCTATCATTTTGTAGAGCAATCAAAGCCAAGATATTAAACCTTGCAAGAAAAATCTTAAAAGTCTGATTCCCATCATTCCTTCCAGCAAAACAAGATCCAAAAATCTTCACACATAAAAGTGTGAATTATAATTACCACATGAAAAAAACAAAAGTTGCATGAAAAGCCTAGTAGATTTTTTTTCTGCTGCATTTCTAAGACACCCAATGTCCTGCGCAGTGTCCTGTGATTTATTAATGAAATATGATATAGCTACTCCTGGGAGTTGGGCCTCATATAAATTAAATATATTACTAATTATTATATTACATCAAACTGATATAGAATAATAAAAGCAACAGCATTATTGAATTAAATGCCAACAGGAATGCCTGGGAAAATACCAAGATTTTCACTTGTGACTGGAAATAACATAACAAGTGAGGCCTAAGGGACTGCATTGCACAAATGGGACGTTGATAATAAGAGAAGAATACAGGGATGGTGTGCTCCTATCGATTTATGTCTCAGTTCTCTGGATGTTTGGATATATATTCTTTAGATGTCTAAATCATGGAATGGTTTAGTTGACATTATATTTCCAAGCATAAATCAAAGTGCTGTTTTAATGACTTAAAGCCTTTTGTATTTTGCGATATGTTGTAACTTAGGGCCCAGGTACTAAGAATCAGCTCATCCAAATGTTAAGAACTTCCCCTGGGGCTCTTATGGTATCACAAGCTCTGTGAAATAATATGGGTGACAAGTGGAAAGTAAGTTTCTCATGCCAAACTCATAAAAAAGCTTTTTGAAGTCGTTACTTTTTGCTTACCGTGCTATCTTTCAAGAATGATGTCAACATATTTCCTTCACTTAGAAATCCATATTTTGAAATTGTTCAAGGAGTAGGGATAAGGGTGTGTGTGAGTGTTAGAAACGTTACACTGTTGCTTTACAGCAGTGTTTCTTAACCTTGGCAACTTTAAGTCCTGTGGACTACAACTCCCAGAATCCCCCAGCCAGCATTCTGGGAGTTGAAGTCCACAGGACTTAAAGTCGCCAAGGTTGAGAAACACTGCTTTACAGGATTCCTTTTTATGATCCTTTAATCCCTTAATTTGGGGTAGAATCAGGGAGCCAAGGTGGCGCAGTGTTAAATGCAGCACTGCAGGCTACTGCTAGATCAGCAGGTCAGCGGTTCAAATCTCACCACCGGCTCAGGGTTGACTCAGCCTTCCATCCTTCCGAGGTGGGTAAAATGAGGACCCAGATTGTTGGGGGCAATATGCTGACTCTCTGTAAACCGCTTAGAGATTGCTGAATGAAAGCTGTGTTTTATTATTTTTCTTTTGTTCACAAAGTGTTTGTTTTGACCTTGCACTTCCCCTCCCCTGTGGTTGTAAGCCGCCCTGAGTCCCCTCAGGGAAAAGGGCGGCATATAAATCCCAATAAACCTAAACCTAAACCTAAACCTATGAAGCGGTATATAAGTCTACTGCTATTGCTATTGCTATTGACTGGATGGAGCTCAGCGTTTACTGGTCTCTCTGTCTGTCTGTCTCTGTCTCTCTTCCTCCCTCCCTCAGTCTCTCTCTCTCACCTCCATTCCCCTCTCTCTATGTCACTCTGTGTGTATATGTGTGTGTGTCTGTCTGTCTCTCACTCACTCACTCACTTAATCACTCACTCTATGTGTGTGTCACTCTCTCTATGTCTCTGTCTGTCTATCTGTCTCTCCCTCCCTCCCTTCCTCCCCCTCTCTGTCTCTCTCTCTCTGTCTCTCTCTCTCTGTGTCTGTCTCTTTCTCTCTGATTCCCTCCCTCCCTCTCTCACTGTCTCTCTCTTTGTGCCTCTCTCTGTCTGTCTGTCTCTCTCAGTCTCTCTCTCTCTCACACACACAGACACACAGACACACATACTGTGGTCACCTTGTGTACCAATGACAGGTTAAATGTACCTGGCCGCAGCATTTTTCCCTGGGGAAAAGTCTCCAAGGTTGTAATTTACGTGTGTGTGTGTGTGTGTGTGTGTGTGCGTGCGCGCGCGCACGGGCCTATGTTTTCAACAGCGTGGAGCCACAGCAAGGCTCTGCATGGCTAGCGATGACTCTGGAGCCCATCCTGGAAGACAAGAAACATGAGGGGGACCCTTCCCCGTGGATGGGCTCCGGACCCCATAAATCTTTCACAGCCACCTCATTTCCAATTGCGGGGATCCATGCAGAGGATTTCTCTCCCCCCCCCAATTGGAAACATGGCTGCTGTCAAAGACAAGGCAGCATCGCCCGCAGAAGAAGGAACAGAAGGGGAGTTCGCCCCAGCCACCGGTCGGGCCAGGGCAACCTTCTGCCCACCTGCCCGCCTGCCTGACAAGCGGTGGCTGGGTGGGCACTGGGCTAGCCCCACTGTCCTGGCCAAGTTGTGCCTGTGGCCGCTGCTTATCTTGAAGGTGATGTCATGGAACTTGCTGCTGCTGCTGCTGCTGCTGCTGAGGGAGGGCTGGCTGGGCAGCACCCCCCCCCCATTGGCTGCCTCCTCCGCTTGTACCCCTGCCCGGCCCACCTGACAAAGCAGCAGCAGCTGGCATGTTGCTGGGTGATAGGCAGGGTGGAGGAGGGTGTGGTGCTTCCCCCCTTGCCTCTGGGTCTCTTTTTGTGGGACATGCTGGCTGGCACTGCTACAGGGAGCCCCAGCCGCCAGCTCCTCCGTGTGCAGCCCAGCTCCTAGCACTGCTGGTATCCCATCGGATGCCCGCCCTCTGCAGCACAGTCAGTCTTTTTGAGGGGTTGAAATCCCCAGAATCAGGTTGCTCAGCACCCTGAAGAGGTCTGCGTGGGGCTGCAGTGGCAGGCACAGCATGAGGGGCAGAAATCCCTGAACACAGTGGGGCAATGCAGCTCCAGCAGCCTTCACTAGGGTTTCCCCCTTCCTCCGCCCAGCTCTCCTTTGCTTAGACTTCTTCGTCAAGAAGCAGCTTTTGGGGCTAATGGGGCTTGGGTTTCCAGCCTGACAGCCCCCACTGCTTCTGGACGTCTATTGCAGTTGCGAGGAGTAGAGGAGAGTGCGAAGGTTCTCGGAGCTCTGGAAAGCTGCGAAAGTGGCTGGGAGAGGCACGTGGCTTGTTTTAGTCTCCCTGGATATTGCAGCAGCCCCAAGCCTGCCGATCTTGGCATTTTTCACATAGGGGCATGCTGCAGGATGGAGTGAGTGAAGACCTTTTCTGACCGGCACAAAGGACTTCCCTGGGCTTGCTTTGCTGAGCATGGGGCAACGGGCCCACACCTCCACCATCAGCAATCCGGAAAAGGTCTTCATTCCCTCCCTCTTGCAGCATGCCCTGATGCAAAAAATGCTGAGATCGGCAGGCTTGGGGCTGCTGCTTAAATTTAGGTGGTGGACCTAAATTTAAATAAAGAACTTACATTTTAAAGAACTTCTATATGACCCTTAAATGGCAATAAATGCCCATTTGAAACACTAGTATTTTTTTTAATGTCAATTTTGGTGCTTTAATGAAAGAACAAAGTTCATTTCATAGTGTGATCCAAACAGTGAAATCACTTGATTGAATGGAAGTTTTAAAACCATTGGTTTATATGAAACAATGATTGATTTTAGAATGGCTCCTATGCAGTAAATTCTGGGAGTGTGGTTCTTTTTGTTACAATGCTCAGCCATCTCATTTGCTTTTTTTTTAAAAAAGCAAGCATGTTAATGGCATATTTATCCCAACTACCCTTATTTATTGTTGAGCTAACTGCATTTTGGAATTACATTTTGTGCTAAAAGTAGTCATATTTTCCTCTTAAAATTTGACATTATGTCTCCTTGGTCACTTATAAATGAAGAAGAGTAAATTGGCATTGATTCTTCCTACAGCTGGAATAGATGAAATGAAATTTGCTGGTACTGTAGGCACGAATCAATAAAACATTTCTAACCATGGGGTAATATTAAAATCTATGGAGGAAAAGCAGGAGTTGTAATATTACAGAAATATCATGCTTTGAAAATTAGGTCTAAAGCCATATCTTTTGAGATATAAGAAAAATGGATTGAGCTTAAAAGTCATGAAATCACAGTAGAGCTCGTGTTCTATAAATTGACCCCTATTGAGGCTAAAACTGAAAGTCACAGTGAACAACTTCTTTGTGCTATGTATTTTCTCTGCATACATGAAGAAAGGTATAAAAAGGTGACCTCAAAAATATTTGAACCCACTTACTTAGACTTACACTTAGGGATTAGAGGTCCAATACAATCTCTTTCTGTTTGCTATGATACTCTATAACTCCTATAATCTCTCAAAAGTTTTGTATCATTCCCCAAGTAAAGGCATGCCAGCGTCTCATTCGATGAACAATATTTCAGTTCAACAAATCTCTTATTGAGCTTTTCAGTCATAGGGGGTCTTTGATGTGTATGTCATTGAGTCATCTTTTCTGTACCCAATCTCCATTTATCTCTGGTGGCTGATATCTCTTAGAATCCTTCCATGTATGTGCTCCAGTGGTGGGTTTATTTTTACCACCGGTTCGTCATGCACATGTGTGCACCTTCCGTGCACGGACCCAGCCTTCAGTGCATGTGCTTTGTGTGCACACACACCTTCCACGCATGCACCTGATCTCAAAAATGTGCCTAAATACAATGGCATAGAGCCAAGGTTGGTGGGCAGGCCAACCTGCGATCTCCGCTACCGGTTCATTTGAACCGGTCCAAACCAGTTGAATACTAACTGTGATGTGCTCCATGTTTCTGTGCTGAGAAGCAAGGTAAAAGAATATTAACCCAGTTTTTGCAGTCTCTTAAACAAATCATAGGCACAAAGGAGACCCAGAGTAAATCTTTAGCTCTTTATCTATAATCTACTACTGCCTTGCTTTAGTTAGGTCATGAGGTGCTGAAAAATCAATGTCATTGGATTTGAACATTGAACCAACATACCATTACATTCTGGTCAGTTTCATTTTCTCCTATATGATCAATATAGAGAGATTGTTGTGATTAAAAAATGAAATAAGACCTCCCCTACACTCCCTTAAGTGCCAAAGAAAAGGTAAGAAAAATTATCATTATATCTACAGTTACTCCTTCTACAGTTACTCCTTCTACTCAAGACTCAAGAAAATTGGCAAAGTATAAAGTTAACCACCTAGTGCATTTTTTATCAATATACATGATATTAAACATATTTGTATGCCAACACAATAGAATAGACACACAAGGAATTTGTCTTTGGTGCATGTGCTCTCACTGTATATAAAAAGACATGAAAAGATACACTCATCAAGAATCAAAAGATACAACACTTAATGATAGTCATAGGGTACAAATAAGCAATCAGGAAACAATCAATATCAATATAATATATAATAAATAAATATAATAAGATTTTTCTTGGTGGTTCACATGGAAGAATACACTATAAAAGAAGTTCCATGCAAAAATAAAAAAACAGAATGATGCACAAATATAGTTCTGAAACAAAAATATATGAACAAAACATTTGAATCAGGGTGGGTTCCAAATAGCTTATTTGGTTCCTTGCCTTTATCATAATGGTTGAAAACTGGGGTATCATTGCCTCTTTGTGTTTGGGGAGCATTTTTTTAAAGTTTCAGAGGAAAAGATTCCTTACCAATAATTCAGGATACATTTTCAGGGAAAAATTATTTAAAACTAGTCTAGATTCTGTTTTGTTCAGACAACTCTGTAGAATGTTACAAGGAATACATACATTTCTTGTTTCTTGTAATGTAATGATGGATAGATTCCATAAGGTGTACTTCCCCAAGGCTATATACCTGCATTGATTACTCTGATGATTTGTGTGGGATCCTGGTGGGCTCTATAATCTGAGACATCTGGGTACCAAGTTGCATCTATCTGCTATAAAATATTCCTTTTTTTCTTGCACTGATAATAGCAGTTGACGGAATGCTAGCTTTTTCATTAACCACTGACCAGGAGCCATAAAAAGTTTTACAGACTGCTTAGTAGCTTGCAAAATAAATTTAAAGCTTATATAACATTTTCTTTTAGGTTTTATTGGCAAGTCTGAGCTATTTCACAGTTTTGAAACATGGAAACTAATAATTTGTTCTCAAAGGTACAAATAAATACTACTTTAGGGACTTTTCTGGTGTAGGCAAAGACAGTGTAATAGTAACAGTGTTTTAAAAATATTTTTGGCCATGTTTATGATAGTGGGGAGAGTGGCATACATAAAAGTATATGGGTCGGTGTGGGAGTATAAAAAGCAAAATTACAGTAATGATCAATTTAAGAAGCTGCCAAAGGGATTTATCCTTTCCAACATGATCTGAAATGCATTCCTGGTCAGCTTGACTCCATCATAATTGATGGAAGACAAACAGCAGCTATAGGAAATTCTCTCATTATCAGAATGGTACACCCACATAGAAGGCATTCTCTCATTCACTTGTGTTGTGTTGTAGTAAAGGTAGAGTTTTCCCTGTCAGTCATGTCAAACTCTAAAGCATGGTGTTCCTTTCCATTCCTAGGCCAAGGAAGTTTGCATTGCCCAAAGACAATTTCCATCATCATGGGGCTAGCATGGTTATATGCCAAAGGTGCATGAAATGCTGTTACCTTCGGAGCTGAAGTGGTACCTATTAATCTATTTGCATTTGCAAACTTTTGAACTGCTAGCTGGGCAGGAGTTGGGGCAAGTAATAGGTGTTCACCCTGTTGCACGGAGCTTGGATTTCGAACCTAGGCTGTTAGCTCTTGAGCTCACAAGCTCAGCATCTTTAATCACTAAACCATTACACACAAACACTTTACATTGTGTAGTATCAATATTAAATAATGTAAACATCTGAACATTATTTAGTGTTGGTCATATATAATCCAGTGCTACCTACTATCATAAGATTAGCAGATAGGAAAGACAGTTCAGTGATATAGACTGAGGAGAAAATAACCACCAGGATGAGACTCAGAACAATAACAGAAAAACTATTGGAAAAAGATGTTGGAAATAGATGAGTGGAAATAAGGAAGAATTTGTGACATATGTTTAAATGCTTGCAAATTCTGACCAATTTGTTGGTGATTCTGAATTATTTCTCAGAAAAATCTAAATAAGAATAAAAAAATCTAAATCCCGAACAAAATAAAACTGACTGGCTACTCATGGGAGATGGCCAAACAAGTAGAGTTGCTCTAAGCTAAACTGAACTTAAATCTAACCATTTGTTTGTTGGTCACTTAGACACAGGTAACAAAAAACAACCCTTGGAATTACCAGACCTGGTTCTAGCTGGCAGGAAACAGGTACAAAGCTTTCTCACTAGGGGAAGAAGAAGAAAGAGGTAAGGAGAGATGGGTGGGAGGGAGAGAAAGAGAAGGAGAGAGGGTAGGAAAGAGAAGACAGAGGGTAAGAATAGGGGAGAAGGAAGAGAAGGAAGAAGGGGAAGGAGAGGAGGAAGGAAGGAAGTAGAGAAGGAAGGGAGGGAGAAAAGAAAAGAAAGAGAAAATAAGGTGGTGTCATAGCAGGTGTGAAGGATGGTAAATAATACATTCCAAATTATACCTCATACCCTTTTAAATGGAATAATAATAATATAAGAATGGCAAAGAAAAAGAATAACTATGTGAATGTATACCTATAACTGCATGTAAGAGAATAGATGACAGTAAAAATATAAAGCACGATATAGGTAAATAATACTTGATCATAAGTAGCTAAGTATAAATAAATAAATGTATATAAAAATGGATAATGAGTAACGAGATTATGAATGCAAGATAGAAATGTATAGAAACGAAAACACTAACTGCAAAGAAACCGATTTGGAACTGCTGTATGATATACGATGGAATTTATTGTTCCTATGTTGTTTTTAAGTTATGTGGTTATTTTTGTTAATGTGTTTATGTGTTCTGTTGATGTGCTTATGTGTATATATTAAAAAAAGCCTTCTCACTTTTTGCTGCCATCTAGGGTAGTCCAGAATTTTGCACTCCCTGAGATCCTCATACAGGGAAATTTCCAATATGAAAAGAACAGAGGGTAAGTTTTGCCATTCATGGGTCTCCAGTTACATTGTCTTAATTATTGAATTAATATATTGCTATGCTTGTGTTTAACTATTTTGAGTGATTTTATGACACTTAACTGTATCATTATACACCATGCATTTCACAGTTCAGTGCTTGTGACAGTCTGCCATTGCATATGGCTCTTTAGCAACTTGTAACATATACATGTAAAATCCAGACAGACATTGTTTTAGCAAAAACTGAAATTTGGAAGTGATTCGGCTTCTCATACACTGATTGAAAAAAGATAATGGGTTGCTGAGCTGGCAAAAGAAGGTAAAGTTTTAAAAAAATCAAGAGGTTAAACTCTGTGAAGAAGGAAGTGAAATTTTTGGAAATGAGAAATGAAATTGTGATTACTGACAAAACTAAGATCTAGGTAGCATGAGCTGATTTTAGGGAAAATTAGAGATGGCCATAACAGGACCTTGCTAACTTCTTGAAGGATTGTTAGTTTTCTTCTAAACTTTCCCACTTTGGGGGGATCTTGAAGACTTTTAAAGCAGAGCAGGGCTTGATCTAGAAAAGTGTCTTGAAGAAAGGTGTAGCCCAGCATGGGGCAAAGATTACCTGGCATAGAGGGCCTGAGTGTGGGGATGGTGAACCAAGAGGGAATGGAGAGAGAGGGGGAGAAGGAGGATCATGTTCCATCATCCTAAAAATACTTCTGCCAGCTTGAGAAGAAGAGAATGCTGGCCAGTACATTTATCTTTTTCTTACCCAAAATTAAAAACAACCAATGGATTTAGAAGTACAGCAGGATACATATAAATCAATATTACAAAATGCATTCATATGCCCTTAGAGAACATTTAAGATGCACAAAGCATTCCCTTTATAATGTATTTAAATCTCAAGTGATGGCTTCATTCTTGCCATCGGGTGACAGAAGACAAGAGAGCCCTGGTTTGGATTGTCTAGCTGTGAATACTGTAACATTGCTAGATCTTGCTGAGGAATGTGACTGAAATCTTTTCTATGACTTAAAAATCAAAATCTCAAAATCAAAATCAAAAAATCAAAAGTGCACTGCACTTTTTATCAAATCCAGAAGATTTACAAAAAGCCTGTGACAATGTTCTTTGTTAATTTTCTGTTGCATAATGGGGCGTGTAAAAGCTGTGATTCAGTCTGTGGTTCTTAGAAGAGTCTAAAACAAAGTCCTTGCTTCAAAAAAGCTGAAAATTCAATTTCTACCATTGCCACTGTGTGAGCTATGCTGTGGTTATCCACACATTTTATTCTGGCCATTGGTTTTCTCTGATAAAAATTCTCCTGATTACTATGGCAAGTAGGGATTGCATTATTTTAATTTTTTTTTTTAAACAGAACTTTTTTATTTTTCTTTAAAAAAAATACAAATATGTCAACATTTGTCAATCATTAAGACATTGAAGTACAATTTTTTTGTTGTTGTGTGTACCCCTCCCTCCCTCCACCCCCCCACCCCCCCTCCTCCTTCCTCCCCCCCGACTTCCCAGAACCCGTACCCGGTATGGATTTTTAACTAACACAGTCTAAAATCTATTGAGAAAAAAGAAATAAAGAAATTAATGACATTCTAGATTGACCTTAGCTTCTTCTTACTGAACTGACTTTTAACAGTTTAAATCATTTCTGATCTTAAGCATAGGCTAACTGGAATTTCTTAGTCCCGTATTTATTTTGTATATAGTCAATCCATTTTTTCCAGTCTCGTTTATATCTCTCATTTGAATGATCTTTGAGATATGCCGATATTTTAGCCATTTCAGCTAAGTTTGTTACTTTCAATGTCCATTCTTGGATTGTAGGCAAGTCTTCCTTCTTCCAATATTGCGCCACCAACAGTCTTGCTGCAGTTATCAGGTGCAGAGTCAAATTGGTCTCTACCACTGTAAAGTCAGTACATATACCTAGTAAAAATAACTGAGGACTAAACTTTATCCTTCTTTTAAAAACATTTTGCATGACCCACCATATTTTTATCCAAAATTCCTTAACCTTTTGGCAGGTCCACCATATATGATAATATGTAGCATCGAGAGAACCACACCTCCAACATTTAGGCTGTACATTCGGATACATAGAAGCCAACTTTTTAGGATCTAAATGCCATCTATAGAACATCTTGTAAAAATTTTCTCTCAGATTTTGAGCTTGTGTAAATTTCACATTTCTTAACCAGATTCTTTCCCATGTATCCAACATTATTGGTTCCTCAATATTTTGAGCCCATTTTATCATACAATCTTTAACTAATTCTGTTTCCGAATCCATCTGTATTAATACATTATATATCCTCTTTATATGCATTAAGCTTTGATCTCTTATTTGTTTAAACAGATTATCCTCAACTTGAATAAAACCAATTTTTTGATCTATTTTCCACCTAGCCTGTAATTGCCCATACTGGAACCATGTTTGAACTACCTTCTCCTCTTTTAATACCTCTAAAGATTTTAATTGTAATACCCCCCTTTCCGAGGTAAGAAGCTGTCTGTAGGTAATTCTGTCCTGTTTTTGTGCTGTATTCATATTTTCAATTGCGTGTCTAGGAATTGCCCACATGGGTGTCTTGTCATTTAATTTATATTGGTATTTCTTCCAGACCCGCAATAAAGCATTTCTTAAAATATGACTTTTAAAGTTCTTATCCAATTTTTTGTTGAATAACAGGTAAGCATGCCAACCAAATAGCAGATCGTGTCCCTCAATGTTCAATATTCTATCATTGGTTAAGTGAATCCAATCACTAATTACAGATAATGCCACTGCATCATAATATAGTTTTAAATTAGGTAGTTTCAGTCCTCCTCTCTCACGTACATCTTGCATTATTTTCATCTTTACCCTCGGCTTCTTTCCTGCCCACACAAATTTGTTGATACCCTTCTGCCATTCTAAAAGGTTCGCATCTTTTTTTAGTATAGGTAACATTTGGAAAAGAAATAAAAATTTTGGTAGAATGTTCATTTTCACTGCCGCTATCCTACCCAGCAAAGATAGGTGCAATTTCTCCCATTTTTTCATCTCTGTCTGTATGCTATGCCAAAGTGGTTCATAATTATGCTTATATAATTTCCCATTTGAAGTTAAAATGTTAACTCCAAGATATTTGACTTTTTTAACTACCTCACATCCTAGCATCACTCCTAATTCTTCCTTTTGTTTAATATTCATATTTATAGCTAATATTTTGGTTTTTCCTAAGTTTATTTTAAAGCCCGACACTTGACCATATTGATTAATCATATTCATTAAAACCATACTGGATTCCTGCGGTTGTTCCAATATTATGACCAAATCATCCGCAAAAGCGCGGACTCTATATTCTTGCTGCCTAATCTTGATCCCTTTTAAACCATCCAAGCCCCGTATTTTATTCAACAATACTTCCAAAGTTATAATAAACAATAATGGGGACAAAGGACAGCCCTGTCTTGTACCTTTTCCAATTTGAAAAGAGTCTGTTAGACTTCCATTGACTATGATTTGTGCTGTTTGCTGTTGGTATATTGCTTTAATTGACTGTAAAAAATTATCTCCTATCTGCATTTTTTGCAGTATCTTCAACAGAAATTGCCAGTTAACTCGATCAAAGGCCTTCTCAGCATCCAAAAATATAAACGCAGCAGGGATCTGGTTGTTCTTTCCCAAATATTCTAATGCATTAATAATTAATCTAACATTACTTTTCATCTGTCTCCCTTGTATAAAACCTGTTTGGTCCGTATGTATCAATTGTTGAGTGACCAACATTAACCTATTTGCTAATATTTTAGTAAAAATTTTATAATCTACATTCAGTAATGAAATAGGTCTATAATTTTTGGGTTGAGTAGTATCTTGATCTTCTTTGGGTATCAAAGATATAAACGCTGTCTTCCAAGATGGAGGGACTTTACCTTCCGTTTGAATCATATTAAATAATTCTCTAAGAGGTTCTACCATTTCTAACTGTAAGTTTTTTAGTAAACCGCTGTCAAGCTATCTGTACCTGGTGCTTTCCCTGACTTTAATTGCTTAATTACCTGCAGGATTTCCCCCGAGGTTATTGGTTGATTCAATTTTTGCCTGTGTTCTTCTCTAACTGAAGGTATTTTCTCTTTGTCTAAATATTTGTCTATGTCTAAACCATTAATTTTATCCCCTTTATACAATTCTGTAAAAAATTCCCAGAAAGCCTTTTGAATATCTTCCTGTTGAAACACCTCCTTCCCTCTATAAATCAGTTTAGATATATTTCGAGTTTTCCTTTTTTTCCTAATCTGATAAGCTAACCATCTGCCAGGTTTGTTTGCATTACAAAAAGTATTGTGTTTTGCATATAATAGATTAGTAGCCACCTGGTCAGAGATCAACATATCAAATTGAGATTTTAATATGTTAATAGCTTCCTTAACCTTTGTATCGTCCAGCTCTTTTCTCTTAATTTCCTCTTCCAGTTCTGTTCGTTTTAACCCTTGCTTATTTCTATGTGTTTTATTTATATTCATCAAAACTCCTCTCATATACGCTTTGCTTGCGTCCCATACAAATTCCATAGATGTACCCTTATTCATATTCAAAACAAAATATTCAGATAGTAATTTTCTACAATCATTAATATACTTTTCATATCTAAATAAGTTTTCATTCAATCTCCAAGACCTTCTTGCCTGCACTACCCTTCCCAACTCCATCCAAACTGGGTTATGGTCCGAAAGGATCCTAGCTGCAATCTTTGTTTTCTTGACCCTAGAAAGCAAATCATTAGTGGTTAGAATAAAATCAATCCTTGAGAGGGATTGATGCCTGTCCGAGAAGAAAGTGAAGTCACATTCCTCTGCATTTCTTTCTCGCCAAATATCTCTCAATTCAAAATCATCCATAATGTCAAAGAAAGATTTGGGTAACTTTGCTCGCATCTTGGTATTTAGGCGGGAAATCTTATCTTTCTTAGTGTCTATCACTCCATTCCAGTCACCCAATAGTATACAGGAACTATAGTCCCATTATACTAATTTAGCATGAAGATTTCTATAGAATCTATCTTGCTGTTGATTGGGAGCATAAATTCCCAAAAGTAATGTCTTTTTCCCTTCTAAGATTAAGTCTAAAGCAATATATCTTCCGAAGGGATCTGCTTCTATTAATTCAGCTTTCATGTCTTTTCTTAAGTATACAACTATACCATTCTTCTTTTCCATAGCAGAAGCTACAAAATGTTGACCAAGTTTTGAGTTGATCAAATATTTTTGATCAGTTGATTTGATATGAGTTTCTTGCAAACAAATTACATCGTTCTTAAACTGTTTGAGATAATGAAATATTTTCTTCCTCTTCTGTGGAGAGTTCAGTCCGTTGACATTCCATGTTAAAATCTTAGTTGTCATCTTTGGTTGGTTGAAGCATTTTTAGAGCTTCCTGCACGGCCTGTTTAACCTTAGGTCTAGCTCCTCCCATTGCTTCCAGATTTGTTGTTGTAGATCCTTGATCGATGGCTGATGATTGTTGATGCTGTTGCTTTTTAGCTTGTTTCTCCATACGTCTAGTAGTCATGCGGCTAGGTCTTGGTTCCATAGCACCTTGCACTTCTAGAGAAGAGAGATGCTCCATCTTGTCTGGTGGTTGTGTAGTTTGCTGTCTATCCTGTCCTTCTTGTGGTCTTTCTCTAGGTCCAGATGGTGCAGGGTGTCCGGCCTTCAATATATTATAATAAAAATCTCGGGCTTTCCATACAGAGTTGAGGCGGTATCTTTGCTTATCAAATGTAAATATGATGCCAAATGGTGCATCCCATCTATACTGTATCTGACGATTTCTGAGTTCTTCGACCAAAAAAGCGTAGTCTCTCCTGGCTCTTAACATTTGAGGTGGTATCTCTTTCAAAACAGCCAGGTCTTGACCGCCAATTTGAAGCTTAGTATTATAAGATGCTTGCAGTACCATATTTCTAGACTCTCTTGTAGTAAAATATATAACGATGTCTCGAGGAAGCTGCTTCTGCTTTGCCAGCCAGGAGTTAACGCGGTAAGCTTTGTCAATTCGCCAGTCTTGATTGGTCCCTGGTCTTCCCATCAGGCGGTCAAAAGCTTCCGATAGGATCTGTTTCAGGTTCTCCTGTTTCTCCTCACGCAGCCCCCTTACTCTTAATGCGAATTCCATTTGTCGGTACTGTATCATAATAATTTCTTTTTCAGCATTTTCCACTTTTTGTTCCACCACCTCTGTTTTCAATGTCAAGTTAGCATTGGCATCATTAAGAACCTCTAGAGTATCTTCCACTCCAGAAATATGTTCTGTTAATACAGTTACAAGACTCAGCATGTCGTCTCTAATTTTATCAATCTTAGCATCAAATTTCTCATACAGCTCCTGTTTAAGTCCTTTTATTTCACTTTTAATTTCTTCTTTCATTTCTTTTATTTCCTCTTTTCTCTCCTGCTTTACCACCTCTCTATTATCTCTAAACTTATCTTCCATTTTAATTGTCTGTGCATTGAGAGCCTCGCTTAGATTACTCAGGAAAAATTCTTTCGTTAACACATCCCCAGCAGGGGGTGTAGGAAGCGGAGGCTGCAGCTTTGTGCCAGGCACTGAGGATGTGCCCCTGGAAGTAGAGGGTGACGACTTCAAGTTAATATTTGGTTTTGAGGCCATTTCAAAATTTATCTGCCTGAATATGCAGCTTTAAGTAAAGAGGCTTTTATTTTGAAGTTTAAGGCTTGGCAAAACTTTCAGTGAGTAAACATTGTAACAAGACCATTCAGCAGATTCATCACCATTTAACTTCCAAATAAGCAAGGTTAATGAAGGAGTAAAATTCTTCTATTGTGAAACCAAAACAAATGATAAGCAATCTCTTTTGTTTTGAATTTTTGTGAGAGTTAGCAAAAAGTGTTCGTTATTACCGGAGAGGCCAGCCTGCTCGGCGCCATTTTAGAAGCCTCTGAGTAAATAATTTTTCGGAGGAGAAAAAGAAAAGAAGCTAGAATGTTGATAAGCAATTATTGTCCACAGTAAACGGATCCAGCTCGTGATAAGAATAAATCAAACAAAGCTTTGAGCAGAGTGGGAGAGACCTACTTTGTCCTGCACAAGGCAGTTTGAAGTTCCCAGCACGGACAGCCGTTCTGCCTTGGGCTAGCCCCCCTTTCCTGCAAGCACAAAAGCTGCAAAAATCGAAGAGCATTTGCCAGCAAAACAGTTTCTTCTTTCCTTCTTGCCTGAAGGATAAGAAAACCTGATAAGACGTCAGATGGAAGATCCTCTAAACAGGTACGTAGCCAGGAATTTGGAGGCAGCTGATTTTTTGCTGCCCCCACCAGTAGGCTCCTCCCAGGAAGTCTCATTATTTTAATTTTTTTATTGCCAATGAATTATGTTTTGTTTTGTTATAAATAACTTTGTGATGGTATTGAATTGAATTGAATTGAATTGAATTTATTAGGTTTCTATGCCGCCCAATCCTGAAGGACTCCAGGCGGCTTACAGAATAAAAGAAATTAAAGGAATTTAAAAACAATAGGACACACAAAGTTAAAAAAAGAACGCAACAAACACCCAATCAGAAGGCCTGCCGGAAAAGCCAGGTTTTAATGGCTTTGTGAAAGGCCAGGAGAGTGGGGAGGGCCTGGATCTCTGGGGGCAGCTCATTCCATATGGCCGGAGTGGCAACAGAGAAGGCCCTACTCCTAGGTGCCACCAGCCAGCATTGTCCTGCTGAAGGCACCTGGAGAAGGCCCATCCTGTGCGATCTTATTGGTCTAAGGGAGGTATGTGGCAGGAGATGGTCTCGTAGGTACCCAGGTCCTAGGCCATGTAGGGCTTTAAAGGTGATAACCAGCACCTTGAATCGTGTTCGGAGACCAATGGGCAGCCAGTGCAGCTTGTGGAGGATAGGTGTGATGTGGGTGTACCTTGGCACACCCATTATCGCTCGCGCGGCTGCATTCTGGACTAGTTGCAGTCTCCAAACACTTTTCAGGGGCAGCCCCAAGTAGAGCGCGTTACAGTAATCCAGTCTTGAGAGGACGAGGGCATGAGTGACTGTCTGAAGTGCCTGCCAATCCAAATAGGGCCGCAACTGGTGTACCAGGTGAACCTGGGCAAAGGCCCCCCTGGTCACAGCCAACAGATGGTGTTCCAAGGTCAGCTGTGGGTTCAGGAGGACCCCCAAATTGTGAACCCTCTCTGAGAGGGGCAAGTTTTCTCCCCCCAGGATTAAGGACGGACTAGATGGACTGTCCTTAGGGGGCAACATCCACAGCCATTCGGTCTTGTCACCGCAAAACGGTGCCTCCCACTCCCACTTCTTCCAGCCGTCGCATAAGGATACCATGGTCGATGGTATCGAAGGCCGCTGAGAGGTCAAGGAGCACAAGGGCAGAGGAATGACCTCTGTCCCTGGCCTGCCAGAGATCATTGGTCAGTGCAACCAAAGCGGTTTCGGTGGAGTAACCAGGCCTGTAACCAGACTGAAAAGGGTCTAGATAATCTGCTTAATCCAAGGTCCGTCGGAGTTGGAGGACCAAGAGTTGTTAGACTTAAGAGTGATAAACATTAATAATTATGTTAATCAGTGTAATTATCACCAAGATTAGTAATGTACAAATGTACTTTCTTTTATTTTGATACTAATTAAGCAGAAAACAAAATTAAACAAATGCATTCAAAAACCAATACACAATCTACAACAGTTGCCCCAGTTGTTGGCCTGGGAGGCTCTTCTCAGGGTCACTTTTAGTAGTAATGTGTAATGTTATGCACTCTGCAATACCCTCTGCTTGGGACTGCTCTTGAAGACAATTAAAAACTTCAGCCAATCCACATATGGTGAGTGAGCAATTATGGAAATACCCAAACATGCCCATCTAACATTTCTGCTGTGTGGAGCTATGTTGATTCCCTTTGGGTGTCTGAGGACAATTCAAGATGCTGGTCATCACCTACAAAGTCTTACATAGCATAGAGCCTGAATATTTGAGGGACCATCTTTGTGCATTGTTTTTCTGCTCATCCCGTAAAATGTAACAAAGTTGATGTGCCTCAGATCTCATCTATTACCATGTTTCCCCGAAAATATGACCGGTCCTGAAACTAAGGCCTTGCCACATTTTTCGTGTGGGCAAAAATATAAGCCCACCCCCCAAAATAAGCCCCTGGACACACCCTCTCTGGCCAGGCAGAGCACCACTCACTAACCTAGCAGTATCCCAAAGGCACCAAGCTGCGGGAGCCGGGGGGGGAGCACTTACATTGCTTGGTGCCTCTGGGATACTGCTAGGTTGTGGAGTGGCATTCTGCCTGGCCGGAAGGGGGAGTTTCTGGGCAGTTGCTCCCTTGAGAGTGGGTTACAGAAGACCCAGGCACAGCCTCAGGGGCGAATCAGCCATGAGGTAACCACACTCATGAACAGCCACCCAGAAACCCCTCTCTCCAGCCGGGCAGAGTGCCATTCACTGACTTAGGGGGTATCCCTAAGGTTCCAAGCCACAGGAGCTGGGGGGTGGCCAGAGTGTCACATGGCTTGGCACCTTAGGGATACCCCCTAAGTCAGTGAATGGCACTCTGCCCGGCTGGAGAGGGGGGTTGCCGGGCGGCTGCTCATGGCTGCTTCACCCCTGAGGCTGTGCCCAGCTCTTCGAGAGCCCGCTCACAAGGGAGCAGCTGCCTGGCAACTCCAAAACAATAAGCCCTCCCCTGATAATAAGGGTCAAGCCATATTTTGTGGGTGAAAAGAAAATAAGACCCTGTATTATTTTCAGGGAAACACGGTAAAGCGGAGCCATTTTATGGGAACAAGGAGATGTGCCTTCTTTATCATAGTTTCTGTTCTGAAATAGGGTCTCCCCCTGAGGTCTGGAATTTACATCCCTACTGTTCTTGAATGAAAACCTGGCTGTGCTAAGAATGGTGTATAGTTACCATGTAGGATGTGTTAATGGCTTTATGTTTTTTCCTCCCACTGATATAATATTTTAGTTGAAGTTTTAATAGCTTCCCCCCCCCTATTTTTAATCCTTGTATGCTGCCCAGAGTAATTAGTAAATAGAAATTTAAAATAGTATTTTAAATTATTTATAAACAATAAAACATATAGCCGCAGGGGTAACTACTTAGATTGTATTCCTGCAAACAGCTATATCAGTTTTAGTACTCTTGCAAAGTAGTCATTTATCACAACTGAGTCCAAAAAAGAAGAACAATCTAGCAGAAGATGCCATTCAAAAGGCATTTTGAGTAGAACCCATCTCAACTTGTCACTTCCAGATGTCTGGAGACCTTGTCTCCTGGAGTTCCTGGCCAATAGCATTTTAAGCTTTGCAAACTGGAAATTCTGGGACTTATACTCATAAGCCTCATGAAAGGTTCCCTAACTGGAAAAGGGAATTGCAGCCAAAGTGGCACATCATTTAGTTGAAAATAAAATTAGCAAAGTAATTTGTAAAGAAAGAGAGAAGCTTGGTGCTATAAAAAGGTAGAGTATATAATGCTGTCATCAGAAATGGGTAGGACTATAAAGAAGAACTTCCCTTCTAGGCAGAGGTAGCTAAGCTGACCTTATTCCTTGTCAGCAACTATATGGCCTTTGGCTATCGTTCACCTATACAAGGCTAGATATGTGACATTTGTTTTATGCCAACTTTAAAAATGGGAAAACTAAAGAGGATTGGAATAGATCAGCTGACAGACCGTTGCAGAGAAGAAGACTTTCTCCTCGTATGTCTAGAGCTCTGATTTCGCTCCTTAGTTTTCCCAATTGAAAAGTCCCAAGCAGATGTGTATCAGTTGTCTAGATGATGAGACCCTGTGGATGGTCATTCTTGCCTTAGTCATCTGTCGGTTGGATTACTGCAATACACTCTACATAGGACTACCCTTCAAGAGTATTCAGAAGCCACAGAATGGTGCAGAATATAACACTACCACTGTGTGAACCACGTTGATTACCTGTTTGCTTCCAGATCCTATTCAAGGCATTGATTGTTACCTTTATAGCCATATTTGGCATGGGTCCAGGATATCTGAGGAGTCATCTTTCCCCAATGGGACTAGCCCACCCCACTTACTCCAGCAGAAGAGGTCTGCTCTGCATCCCATCTGCTAAGGAATTCCAGCAAGCAAATTCAAGAAGAGCTTACTCAGCTGTTGCTCCATCCCTGTGGAGCATCCTATACTGGAGGTGAGAACTGGTTCTATCTTTTGGCTTCCAGAAGGATATTAAAATTTGGCTTTTCTGGTTGGCTTGGAGCCCTAAGAGAGGTGCTCACAATTGGAGGTGGCTAAACAGATCTTATCTTTGTTCATCTGTTTCTTAGTTTTGGTTTTTGTACAGTTTTTAAATTTTTAATGTATGTAGTTTTAATATTTTAATATAGTTTAATTGTTTTTCTATTTGATTTGTAAATGGCCAGAGTCACCTTATGGTTGAGATGGGTGGCAAAATAAAATAAAATAATAAAATAAAAGCTTCTTGGTATTATGGATAAAGTCAGGGATTGTTTGAGTTAGATGAATGTTTTGCAACCTTAGTCATTTTAGGACATGTGGACTTCATATCCCAGAATTCCCCAGCTAGCATGCTGGTATGTTTGCAGCTCAGATGTAGCTGCTCTGTTGAAGTATTCATGCAATCACAAGGAACAGCAAATGTGGAAGTTGTTTTCTATACTGTGGTTCATGAATCATCTACTGCTTGTGAGCAGAGATATTGCACTCCTGAGAACCAGGAGGTTTTCTGGTTTGGGGGACAAGATCATGGTTCCTTGGATACCTTTCTGGAAAGAAAAATCTTATTCGATTTCAATCTTATTTATATATGTGTAGTTTTATTACAGAGGGGCGTGGTTGCTCAGTGGCTAAGACACTGAGCTTGTCAATCGGAAAGGTAGGCAGTTTGGCAGTTTGAATCCCTACTGCCATCTAATGGAGTGAGTTCCTATTTCTGCCAGCCTAGCAGTTCAAAACGATGTAAAAAAATGCAAGTAAAAAAATACCCCAACCCTTTGGGGTGGGAAGGTAACAGCATTCCATGCGCCTTTGGCATTTAGTCATGTCGGCCACATGACCACGGAGACGTCTTTGGACAGCACTGACTCTTCGGCTTTGAAACGGGGGTGAGCACTGCCCTCTAGAGTCGGGATTGACTAGCACATATGTGCTTTACCTTTTTAGTTTTATTACCTTGTGTTCATTGTTTAATCATGTGATAATCATAACAAGAAATATTGGTTGTGAAGTTGTTTTTTTAGGAGCTCATTAATTGATTAAATGACCCAGATGGAAAAGAATGAAATCCTTCTGGATAATTAGTCTGATTAATATCAAAGCAATCAAAGTAACAAAATATGAAGACAATACAGAACCAACACACATCAGAATTTGGCTTCATTAACTAACAGCCTATTTTTAGTTTATGAATGAAATAATGAAGATAAATATCTTTTTTATTTTATGAAATTTTCTATGAAGGAATCTCCTTTTCCTGAATGTAGAAGCCGTGTGTTCAGTACTGAATAAAATCACCTGTACAAAAATGAGCAAGTAATGAGAATTTTTTTATTAATTCAAATTTGTATCCAAGGTGATTTATCAGGTTAAAAATAAAATGCCTATGCATCTTCTATTTGCTTTCTCCTGTATTCCCAGCTGGTGTGCCAGCTGTGACCTTTCTTGTTGCAAGAGGATCTTAACCCCTCATTACTTTGCTGTCAGACTTCTGCAAGGCATTCTTATATGGACTATGTTTATTTTTTTATTTTTTTAAAAGATTTTTATTAACAAACATGTAAAATACACACACACAAAATTTAGACGTACACCACATTTATACAATACAATATGAACAGGAACTTCCTGTTCTTTATAATAGCAGTTATCAATCGATACTGCTCATCTTATATTATTTCCCCTTCTATTGTATTTCATTTGGATTTCACCACTCTTATTTTACTCATAACTATTATTTTTTGAGTTTTGTTATATTCCTTCATTAATTTTTCTTTCTTTCCTCCATCCAACTATACCATTTATGGGCTATGTTTAAACACTACTAAAAATAACAGTCCAAAATGCAACTGCCCATGTGCTAATAGTCACCTAATGGCACAAGTATGTTGCACTATTCTGCATGCCTTCCAATTATTATCAGTTGGTTTCTGGATACCATATAAAGTGGCTCTTTATCATCTATGAAGCCTTTTATGATTTTGCATTTGGCTACCTACTTACTCCAACCCAAAATGGCCCAACCTGTTAGGTCATGGGTGTCAAACTCAATCACGTCATGTGACATGACATGACACATTGTCATTTCTTTTGCCTTTGTGGAGCTGGGTGGGCGTGGCCTGCACATGATGCATCTGGCCCATGGGTTGCCAGTTTGTCACCTCTGTGTTAGGACATCCCGGAAACAATTACTCTTTGTTCCCCTCTTCTTGGGGAAGTGAAAGGAGCTGGAAGCTTCAATGGCAGTGTCAGTTCTCTAGAACAGCTTCCCCATTGAAAGTAGTCTGAGCCACTCCTTAACGGCATTAAGGGGATATTGAAAGCCAAAATGTTCTGGAGATCCTGCTAACTGGAGAGAATGCTAAGAGAATTATAGTAACATTTTAGCTTTATTGCTACATTATTATTATTTTAGTTATTTTTGATGTACTTGAGCTTTATGATTTTGTTTTAAATTGTTTTCAATATAATAAAGACTCACTGTAAGACTTACCATGGGTGGTTTAATGTTTGTAAATCAGGTAAATTACAGATTGAATTGGGATAGAAACACATATTACAAGATGGACAAAAGATCATTATTTGCTCAACTGGTGCTGACATATAGGTCTCTAATATCTTGTAAGTATGGCCTTGATGTGAGCATGCTCATCTATTCTGAAAGTCAGAAAGAAAATGCTATGATTCGCTGTGTGTGTAGAGAAAGAGAAGAAAAACACATGAAAATGACAAATTACATTTGTATAGATTAAATGTACTTGTAAATTAGTGGCTATTTTGATTCCTGGTTGTATGTGAATAGTTTAGAAAGCTATTTTGTGTAAAATTTACTTGCAATTGATGTATTATTTAATGCAAACAAAATGAATGAGAAGAAAAAGTTTTTGCAGAAGGAAAGGAAGGCAATAATGCGGAATAGATCAAAGCCAATATTTTAAAAAGATTATCCTCTGCCTGTGGGAATTAGCACTTCAGATATGTACCACATAGTCTGACTTTCATAATGCTATTTTTGATTCATTGCAGATTTTATTTTAGGCCAAGATCTGCCCTTGACTAAAGCAAGGCGCTCTACATGGGGCTGCCCTTGAAAAGTGTTGAGCTAATCCAGAATGCAGCCGCGCGAGCAATTGTGGGTGCACCCAGGTACACCCACGTTACACCTATCCTCCGCGAGTTGCACTGGCTACCCATTGGTCTCCGGACATGCTTCAAGGTGCTAGTTGTTACTTATAAAGCCCTGCATGGCATCGGACCTGGGTACCTGAGAGACCGCCTCCTGCCAATTACCTCCCAAGGACCGATTTGATTTCACAGGCTTGGCCTTCTCCAGGTTCCATCGGCCAGCCAATGTCGGCTGGCAATCCCCCGAGGGAGAGCCTTCTCTGTTGCTGCGCCGGCCCTCTGGAATGAGCTCCCCATGGAAATCCGGACCCTTACTACCCTCCTGGCCTTCTGTAAAGCTACCAAGTCCTGGCTGTTCCGACAGGCTGGGGTCTGTTGAAATATCCAGCCCTGCCTCAATTGTGAATGTTGTGCATTTTTAAATTCTTTGTATTGTCTAATTTATTTCCCTTTCCCTGTTTATTGTGAGCCGCCCGGAGTCCTTCGGGAGTGGGCGGCATAAAAAACTAATAAACAACAACAACAACAACAAGGACCTGAATGCCAAGCCATTCTTTTTTTTAAAAAAAGTAAATACTATTTGAATTTTAAAAATAAATCTTAATTTCATCCCAGAACGAAGTCTTAAAAATAAAATACTGTTTTCAATTTTTTTAAAATAAAATTCAAACATATAGTCTCCCTGGTTTAAGTAACTATTAAACTTTCTGAAAACAACCAAAACTACATATTGCACAGTTTCTTTTAGCACCAATGCACAAAACATGTTGTAATATATCTTAGCATGACAAGCAACAGGGGGAAAGCAGAACTACTTAACTTGTTTTTTGCATCTGTCTTTACGCAAAGGGAAAAAAACAATCCAACCTATCAAAAAACCTCACAAAAAAAACCAGATTAGGAACACAAGTTAAAATAGGGAAGAAAATGAGCACCTGCACATTGTAGATGAGTTCAGATCACCAGGACTATTTCTTGGTGAATGCAAGAAAAGGAATCATAATAAAAGCAAGGGAAGCTAAAAGTTCCCAAGAGAGCTAAAATATTCTAAGATGTAATGGTGGCTTCTAGTTTATGTAGATTGCCAAAACATTTTTAAAAATTCTGAACCCAATACAACTACATTTGTTGTGGGTACAATCAATTGAAAATCAGTAGAGGAACTACTTTAGGAAAAAGGAAAGTTGGTTTAGACTAATTTTCAGTGGGTACATCTATTGGCAATTATTATATATGTGCATTATATATTATATTATATATGTGCATTATATATTATATTATATATGTGCATTAAATGATATTTTCAGGATTATTATCAATATATTGATCAGATGTTTGGAATTTATCACAGATTAAAGTTATTGCCTAGCTTGCTAAGATCCAGCAACAACTGGCTAGTTGATTAGTACTTGGACGGGAAACTACCTGGGAATTCTGGTCCTATTGATCAGTCTGAAAAGTTGAAATTATATCCTAGAAGCAAACAATAGTCAGTCTATGCTATTACCAAGAATACATTATACTATATAATGGATAATGCCAGAAAAAAGATGATACAGCCGAGGTGGCACAGTGGTTAGGGTGCAGTACTGCAGGCCACTTCAGCTGACTGTTATCTGCAGTTCAGCGGTTCTAATCTCACCGGCTCAAGGTTGACTCAGCCTTCCATCCTTCCGAGGTGGGTGAAATGAGGACCTGGATTGTTGGGGGCAATATGCTGACTCTGTAAAGCGCTTAGAGAGGGCTGAAAGCCCTATGAAGCGGTATATAAGTCTAACTGCTATTGCTATTGCTATACAATCTATGTCTTTAAATTAAACTTACCTTACAACTAGATTGTCTGTTGCCTTAGCAATCAAGCACTAATTTGCATAATTCAGAATGCTGATTAAATAGAGCACATGATGAACTGGCTGGTAGTTTAGCTAAGTACTAGCTATCTAATAATCTATCTAACTGGAGGTCTAATTAAATGAGCAGAGTACACTTACTGCAAAGCAGTTTGAAAACTCCACTTTCAGCATAAGCTGAATAAACTAGGGATTGAAATGACCTTTTGTGACTTTTCACAGTCAGAGCCAAATGTTAATTAATCTATACATAAATTACATTTTTTTCAAGGGCACTCGGTAAATAAAGTTTGACTCAGTAGCAAGGTGCATGCATTTTTTTTCTCTATTAGGAAATGGTTTTAATTCTCCAATATATTTTAACGCCTATTTTCCCATCTACCAGTTATTTTCAGTTTGCTATATGTCATTATTCAGTGGGACCAATGCTCTTTTAGACTTATAACATCAGCCTCACAATAAACATTTTATCAGTAGCCAGCAGGTATCCAATGAAATTCAATATTCATAACTTTGTTGTGCATTGTTAGAGGATAAAGAATAAAAGGTATGGAATAGTATGACAATGAGTTGTCTTGAGAACAAGAGAAAGTGTTTATTAGATATTTAATGAAACATACACTTAACTTTTGCAATTGAAATTTCATTTAAATTTTGTTCTTGCCTCCTTATATAGACATACCATACCTTCATGAAGGGTAAACTTGAAAATGAGGGAGGGAAAAAAACATGATCACTTGTGTGGTTAGCGCTTTCCACAGGCCTGTAAGATAATGATGACTCCTGTCCATATCTAATTTGTATTTTAGAAATTCTGGAAAATAAGTGAAGTCCAGACTATCACAAAAGGTTAAATTATCCCCATCTTGAAAAGAGAAAAAAAATAAGATTTTGGGAACTACTGAGAGTCTGACAATGACGTGGAAATATGGTTTGCAGAATCATAGATTTGTAACTGTAATGGTATGTGAGAATCTGTTTTAAAGATAGGAGGAAAAACCACAGGAAAAACCACAGATTGGACTAGCATCATGCAAAAGATATCTCAGCCCACAGAAGGAAAAGGACATAGAATGTTTCACAGGAGTGATCCTCCCTAATTTTCTGGAAATATTGAAGAAAGGCTTTCTTGATTCTGTTACTGTAAAATAAACATAGTGTGTTTCTTAAATGGTTTGTGTTTCTTATCTGAATGAGATTACCAGTCTTGAGACCAATGTTATTTCATTAGTAAACTGGATAATTTTCTTAGTAAATTGTGCATAATGCTGTGAAAATACCTTTTGATTAAGTTTAGGCATTGGATCCACTGCATGCTTTGAAATTTAGTTTGAAAATTTAGTTTGAAAGTTGTATTCAAATAAAGCACCAGAATTGTTCCTCATCATACTAGAGAAAGATGCTGAATAGAACATGATTTCAGGAGTTCGGTCCTAAACTCTTACTCTCCATCACTTTCTTGATTACTCTGATGATAAAACAGAAGGAAATTCTTATGAAACAGATGGTGCAACACTTAAGTCTTAAATCTGTAGCATGTAGCTTTGAAAAGAAAAGATTAAATTATGGTTGCATTCTTTAAATATGTCACACAGAAAAACATCAAGATCTGTTCTTTGTCCCTCCTACTTTGCAAGCCAGTCCTTGATATAGCTGGTTAGTGTGCCACATAAGGCCTCTCCTTCTCCCACCAGGAAGATCTGGAAGCCTTCTGATATCCAGGATGGGTATTCTGCAATAACAGCTTTCCCTCAAAGTATTTCTTGAGAAGCTCCACAGGCAGCAACTCAGAGGTGGGTTCCTACCAGTTCGCACCTATTCGGTAGAACCGGTTCATCAAATCTACCGAACCGGTTAGAAGATGTTCCACCAGTGGACCTGGAAAGCAGGCCACGCCTACAGAAGAGGTTCAATTTTGAAACCCACCACTGCTACACACACACACGCACACACACACACACACACACACAGAGAGAGAGAGAGAGAGAGAGAGACAGAGACAGAGACAGAGAGACAGAGAGAGAGAGAGAGACAGAGAGAGACAGAGAGACAGAGAGACAGAGAGACAGACAGAGACAGAGACAGAGACAGAGAGACAGACTGACACAGAGAGAGAGAGAAAGAGAAAGAAAGAAAGGAAGAAATAAATAAATAAAAAAGAAAGAAAAAGAGTGAGAGAGAGATGAAAAAAGAAAAAAGGGACAGAGAGACAAAAGGAAGGAAAGAGAGAGAGAGAGAGAGAGAGAGAAAACACATGGCTGGCAAGCCACTCCCACCAGGTCACATGGCCGGCAAGCCACTCCCACAAAGGAGGTCACACCCACAGAGTAAGTTCCAAATTTTTTTGAAACCCACCACTGCAGCAGCTGCATAGGCAGCTGAATAGAATAGAATAGAATAGAATAGAATAGAATAGAATTCTTTATTGGCCAAGTGTGATTGGACACACAAGGAATTTGTCTTTGGTGCATATGCTCTCATTGTACATAAAAAGACATGAAAAGATACATTCATCAAGAATCATAAGATACAATACTTAATGATAGTCATAGGGTACAAATAAGCAACCAGGGAACGCTATCAATAAAGGCAGCCCCACAAATAGCATGTTGTGCTAGCATGGTTTTATGGCCTTAAACAGTAAGGAAAATGTATGGGGTTGGAGAGGAGGCATGCTTGCCCACAATATAAATATTAATCCACAAGTCCACTCTTTGAGAAAGTAACTTCATTTCCCCACTCTCTCAAAGTAAAAAGAAAATCTTCCCACTTTTATAATAGGAAAACTGGGCAAGAAAACTAGATAATCATTCACACATACAAATCATCATACGACTGATGAAAAGGAAGATAAGAACTGTACTACAACCTTTACTGTATTCATGTGGTGTATGCATGAAATCTTGCCCTCTCTCCAGATAAGCTCCTAAGCAATTTCCCTATTAGATTCACTCATATTTCATACTTCATCCCTTGGTGACCATCTCTCTTTACTTCTGCTCCATCAACATGATACCAGTTGTTTAGTCTTGCTGATTGCCTGTCTTATTTCCACTCTGCATAGAAATTGCTATCTAATTAGTTACATACAGAATCATTAAGTAAGAAAAGCAACCGGGATTAGTCTTTGTTTAGTGAATGAACCAAAATAGAGAACAATCCCTGCTGGAAATAAGTTTTTATATTATATTATGTCCTGCTCCTTAGCTGAATGTTTGCCACTGAACTAACTGGGGATCTTGCCTTTGGATTGTTGTTCTTGATTTGAACAATATGCTGGAAATTTGGCTTGGTTTTTTGGAGTCACATTTATAAGGAACCACGTAGGGAAAATAATAGTCTGGTTAGCTTTGCATGAACAACAGAACTGGTGCTCCCAGAGTTTTTAGACTGGTGCCTTAACCACTACATTACACTGGCTCTCAGTGTAAGTACTGCTTTCTAGCAAATATAGCATAATTTCCCCAGAAATGAATAAATATTATTCCATTATCTCAGCATTAATAACAATAAAATATATAAAACCAACTTTGACCTATTCTTAATAACACAAAGGAGATTCAGAGAAATTAAATGGATTCACATAAGATTAGGGAGCAGAAACTAAGATTTATGAAAAGAAATTGAAGGAGCTGAAAAAAGATGATGGAAAGGAGATATGATAGCACTCTTCAATAAATATTTGAGAGGATGTTATGTGGAAGATCAGAACCTGTTCTCTGTCATTCGAGAATACAGGGCTCAAAATAATTGATTTAATAACAGGAAGGTAGGTTTTAATCAAATATTGGAAAAAGACTTTCTAATTTGTAAGAGCAGTCCGAAGAGCTAATGTTTGTGGAAAGCTTACTACCAGAATATTCAAGTGTCCACCTCTCCAAAATGAGTATTGTGGCATTCCTTGTCTGGAAAAGAACTAAATCACTTATAGCGAATGGCTTATAAATTTGGTAAATCAATTTTCAGTGAATTTGTCAAATCCTGCTCTCAACCCATCAACGCCATAGACATTAGTACATTTTTAAATACTGAGTCTCTGAAATCAATGCAACTGAATGAAGAGCATAATTAGAAACCTAACCAGTAGTTTTAAATAGAGGAATTCCCTGTATTTTTCCCTGTAGAATTTGGTTTCAATAGTTTAAAAAGAAAAATGTGAATGCATTCATCTTCTTTTAATGACCCCATAATCCCTTATGGGTGGCAACTGAATGGAGCAAGCAGGGTGTTTAATGGCCAGATGCCCTTCCTGTTGCCAATGCGGACGTTTGTTCAGCAGATATATTCTCATTGTGCCCAGAGAGAGAAATGTCTGCCTCTACCTAGGATTGAACTGACTGTGTGGCAAGAGCTCCACCTCTAGGCCACCACACCACTCACAATTTTGAATACATTCCCTAGGGTGAGTTGACCTTATTTAAGAATGAAATATCTGTATTTGTGTGAATGCCTTGCATTTTCATCTCCCTAGCAGACCATTTCTCTCTCCCTTCTTATATATTAATTAAATCCATGGGGAAGCTACCATAACATCCTATCCCATAGAATGCTTTCAACAGTGATGACATTGTCATTGCTAAGAGGGAATTCTGGGGTACTCTTTTCCCCAGAGAAATTTGAAAAACTGTCTACCCATTTTCTCTGCTTGCAAAAATAATATAGGATTGTAAAGACCATTTAGCCCAGGTCTATTTCAGAATGTAGCCCAGCCTCTGCCATGTTGAAATGGGAATCCCATATGCTTCATTATTTTTTCTGGCAGCTGCCCAGAAGATGGTAGTTGCTGATGCTGGGTTGACATATAACTCACTGGACCAGGGAATTGCTAAGAAGATAAGTTGGTGTAATTATATTTCACTGTGGATTCACTGAGGATTATGTTCTTCCACGTGCTATAATTGCTATATTAGCTTGATTCATTTTTAGTGTAATTGTTGCTGAAGTGATACCACATTCGGCTCTTTCATAAATGAACTGGACACTACGTAGTCAATACAAACAGGCACTGTAAAGCTATCTTTAACTAAAAAACCCCACCACATTATTATCTACTTGAATGCCAAAATCAGATTCTTATTATTTAGCTTCTTGTTGTCTTCAAGTTAGAAATCAACTCTTATTTTGAAAAAAAAAAAAAAAAGAACATCAGGCTTTACACACTGAAAATACTGCATGGTGACTTGGATTCTTTCCCCTCTCTCTATAGAATCACAAGATTGGAAAAGATCATTTATCAAGTTTCTACTCAGTATAGGAATCAAATCCATATGGTATCTGTGATGGAAAATTGTTTAGTCTCCATTTCAATGCATCCAATTAATAGAAACCCTTGTTTCTCAGAGAATTATTTCCAAATGATGAACTGCTTTTATAGTTATGATGTTTTGGTCTGATATTGGTATACAATAAATAATTAAAATGATTATTATTTATTATATATTCTGTAATGACAGAAACAATGCTTGACTTTCTTCTGTCTTCCATCCTCTTAGTATTTGAACAGTACTCTTAATATTCCACGATCACCTGGCTTTTCTTTTCCAAGGTGAAATGTTTTCAAATTCTTCAAACTCTTTTCATGATCATCTTGATTTTCTTTCCCTGAATCAGTTCCATTTCTCAAAAACCTGTTAAATTATGGTACCCAGAAGTAGATACAGATTGCTTGAGTTCTGGAAAATGCTTAATAAAGTGGAACAATTATTTCCCATAACTCAAAAACTATATTTCTGTTAATGCTTCCTAAAATTTCCTTCCTTCCTTCCTTCCTTCCTTCCTTCCTTCCTTCCTTCCTTCCTTCCTTCCTTCCTTCCTCCCTCCCTCCCTCCCTCCCTTCCTGCCTTCCCTGATTAGTTATACTCAGTTTATAATCAGCCATTGTTTCAAGGTCATCTTTAGAAACTGTCAAACCAGTTGATATTTTACATACTTTCTGTCAAATTTCATCCTGTTAGTTTCAACTCATTGATCTAATCTATCCAGATGGTTTTGAATATTTTCTGGTTTTTTTTAAATGGAGTTAGCTCTCCTTATCAATTTTATGTCTTGTGTTAATTTGTAAGCATTTTCTTAGGTCATATAGCATAACATGAAAGAGCAGAGAATCCAGGTCTGAGCCTCCACTAAGTAGCCCTTTACATTCTACTGTGAGATTTCACGCATTCCTCACAAAACTGTTTTTTCCTGTACAATTTCTTTGTTATCGTTCATGACCATTATATGGTTGTTGAACTTGTATAGCCAAATTGAATTGGTTATGTTAAAAAAATAGAATATTATTTGATGGCTGCCCTAGGTTGACTTCTGATGATGTCATTATATTATCCAAAGCACAGTGACACCATCCAGTTCACCATAAGATTACTGACTGAACAGAGTTTTCTCCAAGGAAGAAGAATATCAAATTGTATTGAAAATATGAATATTACATACTGGGTACGTTTTGTGTATTTGTTGTGGCATTGAACCATACAAAGATCACACTGAAAACAAAAACCTGATAAATATTTGATATTATCCTAGCTACAGTACATATCACTAACAAATTGATGTTTTATTCTGGAGTTGCCAATTGAAGAGAAAAGACTTTGGGAAAGATAAATAAGATTTAGTTTCCCAACAACAAGATATTCTTTTAGGTCTGAAACCATCTGGTACTTTGTCATCCTTATTTCTCATACATTTGAACTACAATCCTAACAACCCTTCAGCTTCCTTGGAAATGCCCTGTATGAACCCTGCCCTGTATCATCAGGTTGGTCAAACTCTCCTGAATTGTGTCTTAATCTAGCAGCTAATAATAGGGATGATTTTTACACTGTTTCTCCCAAAAATGTTGATGGTGAGTGACTATACCATTTCCTCTATTGGTTCCTAGATCAACTACAGCGGGGTTTTGTTTTTTTTGCAAATTTGGCAACTTTAAGTTGTGTTGACTTCAACCCCAAGAATTTCCCAGCCAGCATGCAGTGATTAATAAACATACTTGCCGATGGAACAGCAAGAGACAGATTTTTCTGAAGAACTAGAATGTTTTTGCCTGATTCACAAGCAAGAGAAAAGACAAAAAGTGATAGCATATCATAAATTGATGCTTCCAAATAATTAGATGAAGCTGTTTTCTTCAACATTTTCAATCTAACTTTCTTCACCATATTTATTCTAGCTAAATAGGTAAAATTCCATCCCAAAAACTTGCCAATGCAGAATGGAAAGCAATTATCTAAATATCTCTATATTTAGTTAATTGATAATTTGAGCTATATACACTCTCATCATTCTTTTCTTATTTTTCTTTTATAAAGGGAGAATGGGGCTAATTTCTTTTGAATGAAAAAGCAATACTATTTTTACTTGCAAACTTTTAACAGTATTTTCTTCACATAATCCTGGCAAAGATGCCCTATTTTAATGTCTGGGATTGTGTCTTGGGTTCATTTTTAGATCTGCATCATTGAAAAGGAGGAGAAATGGAGAAAATGGGGATATACTAGCTGTTTAATTTCCTTCCCCAACAAAAAGCACAGCAAATAACTGCAAAAATATAATTAGGCCTATGTATATAGGAATTAATTTTCCAGTATCAGAAAGTCTGTTTTTTCAATAAAAATATTTCTCCAACATGTCTTTATTTCCAGGAATACAGGCTAGTGATAATATAAAATTGATGATCACATGCTTTTCAACAGATGTTTATCATGAATCATGTAATCTGATCATAGATATGAAGGGATTGGTCTGAAGCTGATCATAGATCTGAAGGGTTTGTTCTGAAGCTGATTGTTGAAATCAGGAAATAAATTAAATAATTTAAATTTAGGTTGTCAAGCCTGTTGATGGAATAGGGAAAGAAAGAGGTAGACATTTTACAAGATTACAATACCTGAATGTTTGAAACAGTGCTGCTGTGGATACAGTCTACAAAGAATACAACAACAATAACATTAAAAAACAAGATATACAAAAAGGCAATCAAAAATTGATTTTAAGGCTAGGCTTACCAGGCAAAGGACTCAAGAGCAAAAAAGACAAAGCCAATTGGTTGAAACAATGTGTGGAATCTGATGGAGTGGGAAGTGAGCCTTCCAGGTGCACTACAATTCTCCATAGCCCTCATCACTGACCCTTGTAGCTCAGCATATTGGAACTTAAAATAAGTCCCAGTTTTCACTTTTCTTTTGTAATCTCTACTCACTTTCCTTAAATAATACAATGAAAGTAGCAGTTTACCTGTTATAACATCTGCTTTTCTGGTCTCACTGTGTCTATTCATATTGACATTATTCAATGGACTCTAAGAAATGTATTCTATTTTGTTTTTTGTAAATACCTCCTAACAACAGATGGTTGGCAAACTCTCCTGCACCATTTGGAATTAGTTCAGTATTTGTTCCCTGATGAAAGTTCTCTTCCAAGTCATGTTGATATACACTTGCTAATGTGCCTTATTTTAGTTCTCCTGAGATCCACACATTTAGTGCCAACTACTATGGTAGAAAAGTACTTGGAAACTCGAATGTAAATCACACATGGACTGAATTTCATTTTATATTCTGAGCAAGAGAAAGAGTATTGGAAAGAATCTGTTATGGAAATGAAATTTGATTTGTAATGCTTGGATGCAGTATGAACTGGGTAGTTTCATATAATCTGAATCAGATTATTTACAAATGTTGACAGAACTACTAATCATAATCATACAAACAGTTTTAGAAATTATATCAAATAATCTGAAACTTAGTTGTTACTGAATGTTGAGGATAACTGTTCTGGCAAGGCAATTTATATGTTATTAAAATCTTTTTCTCTTTTTCTCTTAGGCAGTGTGAATCATTGTAGATTGATTTTATTGAAGCCATTTGGGACATGGAGGCAACAAGATTTCCTTGACTAAGATCAAGAGTCCACTATGTGCCCCTCAATGGACTCTAATCCTTACCAATTTGAACTAGTGCTCCAGCAGACAGTTTCTCTCATTCCCCCTACCAGTCCCAACAAAATGTATCCCAATAAAATTAGAGAAGGGAATCTTTGCGATTGTCCATGGCATCTACCAGAACTTCCTAGCCTTGAAGAACTTTGGATTCTATAATGCTCACTCAAACCTGGCCAAGAATGGAAAGAGGGTATTATTGATCTCTTCCTGAATACCACTTTATAATGTCTGGTTAAGGCCACACTTGGAATACTGCATTCAGTTTTGGTCGCCATGATGTAAAAAAGATCTTGAAACTCTAGAAAGAGTGCAGAGAAGAGCAACAAAGATGATTAGGGGACTGGAATATGAAGAACGGTTGCAGGAACTGGGTATGTCTTGTTTAATGAAAAAGAAGGCCTAAGGGTGACATGATAGCAGTGTTCCACTATCTCAGGGGCTGCTACAAAGAAGAGGGAGTAAAACTATTCTCCAAAGCACCTGAGGGTAGAACAAGAAGCAATGGTGGAAACTAATGAAGGAGAGAAGCAACTTAGAACTAAGGAGAAATTTCCTGACAGTTAGAATTAATCAGTGGAACAACTTGCCTCCAGAAGTTGTGAATGCTCCAACACTGGAAGTTTTTAAGAAGATCTTGGATAGCCATTTGTCTGAAATTGTATAAGGTTTCCTGCCTAGGCAGGGGGTTGGACTAGAAGAACTCCAAGGTCCTTCCAACTCTGTTATTCTATTCTATTCTGATCACAGCACTTAGCAATAGCACTTGGAGTTATATACTGCCTCACAGTACTTTAAATGGAAAGTCTAAGCAGTTTTCAGAGTCAGCGTATTGCCCCCAACAATCTGGGTCCTCAGTTTACCCACCTTGGAAAGATGGAAGACTGAGTCAACCTTGAGCCGGTGAGATTTGAACTGCTGGCAGCCGGCAGTCAAAAGTCGTATCCTACAGTGCTGCATTCTAACCACTGCACCATCATGGCTTATCATGGTAGAAAAGGGGCAAGCAGGAGAAGTAAGTAGGCAGCCTTCTCAGTGGATTCCTTCTTACTGTTCCTGTTCCTTGGAACAACTTGGCCACTGAGATAAGAAATGACCTTAACCTCCTTCAAGTTGAAAATTCTATTGTACTTCAGCACATATGCAGTTGATGGTACAAGTGTTGATTTGGGTTAGTTGGTTTAGATTTAATGGATTATTGTCTTTTTATTGCTGCTGTTTTTTACGGACCTCCACAAATCTATATGAAAGTCAATGGTTTATAAATTAATAAATACAATTGGAGAGGGACTGCATGTGACTAAATATGTTTTATGAGACTTTATTTTGCCATTATTGCATTATTTTGCTTTTCTGGATGCCATATTCTGAACTGCTCAAGGCTCTTTGCCTTATGGGGATACAGCAGATTCCTGGTAACAACATTAGTAGCTTGTTGATATATCATAAAAAACAGCCTTTACTCTTGCATTTCTGATAAAACTCTTGTGAATTTTGCCAGTTTGCTCAGAAAGTAAATGAAAGACAAAAATGAGGAGTCTGGAAAAAGTTCTAAGAAGGCTATTAAATCAATACCAAAAGACTATCATATGATATGTATGTATTTTATTGTTATTTATTATAGTTCCATAGTGAGCATAAAATCATTTCCATCCACTGCCTACAATAAATCTGTCACAGTTTGTTGTTATAATCTGCATACAATGTTTAATTGGGGAATATGCTATCAATTTGAAACCATGCTAAAATGTATATGGAGGTGAGCTAAGGGAAGAGAAGGAATAAAAAAAAACATTCATCATTGTATCAACCACCCAGAATCACTGGGAATGTATTTAATTAATACTACTAAAAATGATAACAACAGAAATAAAGGCTCATCTCAGGGTGTATTATTTCTTTTCACTGCTACTTTTTGCTCAAATACTACACCCTTATTTTTGCGCACCTCCTCCTCATCTCTGTATTTGTTCAGGTTAAGGATTGCTTGTTTTTGCATGCAGATCTCATCTGCTTCCTAATGCATTTGCTTTATTGTCCATTTAAAAAAAATAAAAATCCTTTCTTTGCCCCAGGAAATCTGGAGCCACTTATTTAAAAATGTATTTCTGGAGAAGAGAGGTTTCTTCATTTAGATTTCATGGGAGGGGACTGTCTCTCTTTTCTGTTCAAGAATGAATGACCAAATGGAGATTGAAGTACCAGCCTAGGTGGAATTCTTGTGCCTGGAGCAAAAACAACTCAGGTAGCTTAGAAGTCGAGTGGAGACTGTTCAAGTGTGAAGATCCCAGGGAGGAATCTGGGAGTCTTTTGTCAGCCTTTGTGACAGATACAGTTCATCCTCTCCACCACAATGAGAAAATATGGCCTGATAGTTTCCCTGTGAAATTTTACAAAGAATATAGAGGTACTTTAGCTCTTAAACTTTTACATTTGGCATTATTCTAGCTTTTCTTAATGAAATATCCTTTACTCTAACTCCTAAATCAAATTTTTAAAAATCCACTTTGTTGATAATTGGCCTCTTTCATGAGTGGATATATAAATGTTAAAATATAAATGGATATAGAAAATGTTCTTTAGGATATTTGTTAACTGACTCCTGTAGGTAGATATGGCTTGATACATTTTTTTATCAAGCACAATTTTATAATTGTGACAGGGAGCTCAGTTTTTGAGTTTATTAATGTATTAGTTTGAAGTAACAGAAAGATGAATCCCGCTGTTCTTATTTCAAGAAATGCAAAAAAGGCTATTAATAAAATTTATTGGCAATTCCTATTTAATATTATTACAATTTCTTGATTCTTAAAGAAGTTATAAAATGGACTGCAAGTTGTTATTCTTCTTAAAAAAGATAAGGACTACCGGTAATGGGATTTAACTAGTCTATTTTCTTTGGAGAAAAGAGTGTTACATAGTTTTCTATCTCTAGTTGTTTGGACCCTTTCACATGTATAGTTAGACGCTGTAATTCATGGATTGATATCTGCTATTGCCATCTATTGCTGGTTGCTCTACAATTATGAAAAGACCTAGAGGAAACATTTTATTTGGATCCTCTCCAGACAGACTTCAGGCCTGGGTATGGTACCAATACCATATCAATCACTCTTGTGAATGTCCTGTGGTGAGATTAGGACAGTGGATGTGCAATTGTCCTACACATGTATGAAGAGACAGGAAGATCATTGCCTAGCACATGATTCAGTATCATCATTTGCAGATAATGCTCAGTAGTCATGAAGGAATTCATGACCTCTCCTTTGGAATGGGGGAAAGAATGAGCAAACCATTAAGGAGAGCTTTCGGAAAAGATTACTCAGACCTTAGGAAAGAATAAGAAAGATTTGATTTTGTTCCTTTAAGACAAGGCAATAGAAAATCTAACAGGCTTTTAAGATTTTGTTATTTTACCCTAAAACAATAAACAACATTCCTGAAACACCTGCCATGCCTGTTGTTTTTTTTAACTTGCCTATCTTGAAGAGCTGACAATTGTTTATCTTGATCTCAGGCTGAAGTGGAGGTGATCTTACCTTTATGCTTAGAAGTTTTTGGAATCTGGTTAGGGAGGAACAGGTGATTTAATCCAAACTAGACAGAGTAGAATTATCTTTAGAAGCTCTCTTATGCCAAGGATGTTCCATCCTTAGTCTTGGATACTGCAACTAACCTGGTTTTGTAGCTTGAGATATGCTTGGTCTCACAGTTCCATCCTGAAGAGCATGTGGCAACTGTAATTAGAGGATTCTTTGCATAGCTAGTACACTAATTACAGCTTTTCCTGGATTGAATAGGAAGACGGCAGACTGAAGATGGTTCTATGAAAAGTGGAGCTGACTTCAGTGGCCAGGAATAGGGAGCCAATGTGTAGATTGTTCCTTTGATCTTCTCTGGATAAAGAGAAGATGCAAGAACCTGTTCTCCTTTTGGTTGCTTCTTTCAAGGAGACTGCAATATAGTGATCTCCTGGGTAGGAGTGGTGGGGGCAGGGGGGGAATTGTAAGACGAGGGAATTTACCATAATTGCTAGAGCCACAAATAGAGTCTTTTGAAAAACCACTAACATTGAACAATTCCCTTCCTAACCACATTTGGAAATTGCCTATTAACAGCTTCAAAGAAGTTGGGCACCTTCAAAGTCACAAAATCGTAAACACCTGGTAATAGCCTTCAGTGTTCAAGATAGGAAAATGAAGATCTATGTTTATAATCTTTAAGAACTGAGAATAAACAGCAAACAGCAATACAATCTTGGGGAACTGCAAGAGGACTTTAAATCAATTATGTTATCTATGTAGTGTCTTTTTGGGAACAGCCTTTTTCCAGGTGAAGATGTTACAGAAAAAAAAGAATATAACAAAATCTACTCAGGAACAATCTGAGCAAGACTTTGAATAAGAATTTGTCATCAGATATAGTGCTTTTCCTTGATTGGCAGGCCCTGCTCACAATCACTCATTCTTTGGTCATCTCTCATTTGGGGTAGTACAATGTACGGAACATTAGGCTGCCCTTCAGGACCACTTGGAAACCTCAATTTACATGGTTCAGTCTTATATAATGATAGGAACCTCTAGATTTCCCCATGTAATCCTGTACAGCAAGAGCAGCAATGTTAAACAGTTTACTCCTAGGTGTGATTCAAATTGGTGTTTGTCACCATTAAAGTCCTGTTAACTTAGGGTGAGAAAATCTTCTCCCATTAGCTTATGTCCATTCAATAAGAGATTGATTTTCTCTCTTTATGTCTCTTTAGCATTTCTCACACATTCAGATTGCCTCTCCTCCTATTGCTTTGTTCAGAAAACCATTAATATCTGGCTATATCAGAGGGACTTGGGAGAAGATTGGTGCTGAGTATAAACTGATAATGGGTTGAGATGCTGTTCATTGTTCTTTTGGATGCTGCTGTTTCATTTTGCTTTGCTATGTATTGTATTATTTTGTAATCCACTTAGTGCTGTGTTTGGACTAGAGTGGACATAAATTGTAAGAAATTACCCTGCTGAAGTCAAATGATATTCAATAGCTTACACAAAATATAATAGAAACAATTGTAAACCTCTGTATTTAAATATATTAATTGAAAAGAAACTAGCAAACAACAAAAATTAAAGCGTTAATGCACCCCCCCTCCCCAAATCCTTATAAAACCAAAGTACTAAAAGAACAAAAAAGGCCTTCTGTAGCAACTTGTGAAAGACCTTTGAAAAGTTTCATCCTCAACAATTTCTGGAAAGTCAACAATAGACAGCTATTCTGATCTCCACTTTGTGGCTGCTCAACAGCATCAACACTTCCACAGAAAAGCAGCACCTCCTTGATAGCCCCACAAACCTCTAAAAATGTAGGATTTATAGCAGTTTTTCCTTAATTTTTATAACAGTATTCATTAGAGTAGACATTCAAATAACAAGACATGGATGGCTTTATAGGTTAAAACAGTATCTTCAATTGTGCCTAGAAACCAATCAGTACAGGGTCTGTTTTATATGTTCTCAACTCCAAGAAACAAGCAAGCAAGCAAGCAAGCAAGCAAACAAACAAACAAACAAACAAACAAACAAACAAACAAACAGAAGAGCCCTTCATTTTTGGACCAACCTAAATTTCTGAGTACAGTAGACTTTAAATGTAGCTCTAGACAGAGCACATTACATAAATCTAATGGTGATGAGCATTTGAATTGCAACTCATGCACCAGCTAAAATTGAGTACAGGTTCCTCTAGCTACAATTTCCAGTCACTGTTCAAACAGGGGCAATGAATTCATAAGGATCCCTAAGTCCCAGACTTGTTCCCTGAGAGGTAATATTTGCCCATGAAGGAAATCAACTTTAGCAGCAACAACATAGCAGCTTCTCTATAGCAACTCCAGTTTACTTGGGTTTGACTTCTGTCTCATCCAGACATTAACAGTCGCTAGATACCAGACATCATTAACATTTTTTTTCATGGCCTAGGGACAGCAATGTATAATAGTGTAACATCAGCATACTGCTAATATGTTAAAAAGTAATGAAGAGAGCATTGAGCTCTGGACCTCTTATACATCAAGGACCACAAGACAGATTAAAATTGTCCAGTGAGAAAGGAGCAGAACTATCTTAAAAATGACTTCTACTCCCAATTCCTGCTCACAATCTAATCTAAAGACACTATAGCCAATGGTATCAAGCTACAGGGAGAGGTTCAATGATATCAGAAGGGGTTCGTTACTCCATCCAGGTTTTAATAAAGTTTATTCAAGAAAATGGTCTATGTTCACTCTGCCTCACATCTAGGCTTGAATCCAGATCGAAGAGGATCCAAATAATTCACTTCCTCTAGAGTGTTGCAAAGTTGGCACTCTAACACCAGGTCAACAATTTCCCCTCCAAACGACCTTTAATAGATAAAGAACAGCAACAGCAGACATAATGCCTTTGTCTTAAAGCAGCAACTCTCCTTCTGTATGCTTTTGAGCTTTCAATGATAATAGTTACACACACACACACACACACACCCCACAACAGTTTTTGTCCCTGCTTATTGTTATGGATCTTTGCTTCCATTGCAACAATGGAATCTTTTCTTTTTTCCTTTTTTCAGTCGGTGAGCAATTTTTTTTAGAAAAAAATATTTTGTCCCCTGAGCTAGACATACATTTTGCAGAGCCTTTAAATTTTTTCTCACTCAATATTTCAAGCTGACAGAGTTTGGCTCATAATAGAAAACTCTTGCAGGCTTGATTAATGCTGTGATAAATGATTTGAAGTGACTGTCCTCCCCTCTCAGAAGCCATATCACTCTTCTGCAAGGCTATTTTATGGAAGCCTCCTGTTGCAGTTTACATGGGCTATGAGACTCAAGGGATGCTTTTTCTTCTTGTGCTGGGCTGAACACTTAAGTAATAAATCAAGGGCAAAGAGATCAGTTAATATTTTTTGAATGATGGGTAAGCAACTCCTGTTTTTTCAGCATCACTTTCTAATTTAATACAATAATACTGCATTCTTGAAGTTGGTTTAGTGGAATAATGTTTTAATAGATTTATGGCAAGCTTATAATTATAGATGCAGCAAAAAGCTATAATTTTCAGTTACAGAAATGACTATATCATATTCACAGTTAAGCATAGATACCTCTATCATAACAACAAAGAATTTCAGTCATAAATTTGAAAAGCAAATGAGCGTAACATAATATACAATGAAGCTATCTAACTAAACTGTTTGAAGGATGGATGTTAGATCGGGTAAAGGAGGCACAAAAGACTTCAGTAAACAACAGCTCTTTATTGCAAGTCAAGTAAACATCTGGCTGGGAATGGTCGGGCAGCATCCCCTTTTAAAGGGATCTGTCAGACCTCTTGACCAATGAGATTCAACCTCTGTTTCCCGCCAGAACAGAGGACCTTGGTGGAAATCTCTTTCAGTCTGTCAGCGGTGGGGGGGGGGTATCTTACAATGGACAACAGCAAATTTGTAAACTAAGGATTGATGGGCAGTGAACTCTCATATTGTATATTCATAATAGCCTATCTGTGTATAATTATAGGTACTTTAATTAACTATGTCCTTGCAATACAGTTTGGAATGATATGGTTATAACAAATTAAGTTGAATCAGAATGCAATCCTGCTTAATATATTTATCCTTGTGCTTAAGTTGGATAGCATCTCTAATTTTTCTGCTCCTATCCCATTTCTCCTTTTAGCTCCAAATTTAGTCCAGTGAGATCGGAACCAAAGTTGTGTCTTCTTTTTTGCCAGCAAGCATGACCTTAAATATGCCCGTAAAATTCAAACATAAGCTTTGAATGGGATTTAATTCAGTAGAGTTCCAGGAAAACAGAATTATTGAAATGTATTTTTACAAACTCCAAATGCAAACTGAATATTCTAACTGGCCTAACAAAAAACAAACGATGAATTGCTAAGCAAAAGGAATGTATACTGTTTTTCAGTTTCCAATTCTTTCTTTTGAGAAGTACAAACAACCAGATATCTGGGCTCAGTAGTCACAAACCTCTCACTGTGTATCTGCTTGACTGAAAGATTACACCAGATTCCAAGTGTTCTCATTCTTTTGAAATGAATATGAAAGTAATGCTTGGAACTACTTAAGATACAATGGACTTGTAAAGCTCTTGCATTGTTTTGAAGAACGGAATTTGCTCCCAAGTCTGTCTTATTCAACGTTTTTATAATTATTTAATTTTGATAAAATCTACCATGATATGTGATCAACAACAACAACAAAATCACTGGAATTTTTACCAAAGAATTGTACCACTTTGTAGACAAGTTTCTTCTTAGGCTTTTGTTTTCTGGAATGCTTGCTTAGATCAAAACACCTTTTGAACTGATGGTCACTCTGCTGTGACAACCTCAAAATCTTTTGTTGTTCTCATCAGTAGAATATAGAAAACTGCTCATACATATCATAGTATGTGAATATGTGTGCCTGTGCATATGAATTAGCTGAGAATCATTTGTACATCAATGGAGCATATCAGTGCCCTTGAGCAATGTTTCAGATAGCTCCCTGTCCTCTTTTTTTTTTTTTTGACAAGGGACTGTAGCAAACTCATTATCATACAAAATATAGTGAAATTAATGCTTGGAACTACAGTGAACCTGTAAATTTCTTACATTGTTTTGAAGAACTGAACTTGTTCCCAAGATCTTATCTTATTCCCTTGGTGGGCTTCACTGACATTTTTCTTAATCTCATTGGCAGCCTGGGAATGGATTTCCATGCCAACAGTGAAAATGAGTATATTTCCTTTATAGCCGAACTGTTCTAAAGTCCCATAAGGGTGCTACTGTTAGATTGAACAATTATGATATTATTGGTATTTTATACCTTTCATGGGAACTGTCCAAATTATATTGAAAGAGTAGGACATGGGGAATAAAGAAGAGGAAATTCTAGACATATCTGTGGTGTTTTTTTTTTTTTGTAATTTTGCTCCATTTAAAAAATAATAATAATAATGGAATTGTTGACATTAAAAAAGATATGTGAATTCACTGTTTTAGTGTTACCTCTGTCATTTTTTTTATGTTTCAACTTTCTTACCTGTGCCTTGAAGTCAGAAGTATGATATATGAGGAAATGTGCCTATTTGGTCTTGAAAAGAATATAAATTTCTACTTTGTCCATCATAAATTAGCATACAAGGAATAGCAATAGCAATAGCAGTAGACTTATATACCGCTTCATAGGGCTTTCAGCCCTCTCTAAGCGGTTTACAGAGAGTCAGCATATTGCCCCCAACAATCTGGGTCCTCATTTTACCCACCTCGGAAGGATGGAAGGCTGAGTCAACCCTGAGCCGGTGAGATTTGAACCGCTGAACTGCTGATCTAGCAGTAGCCTGCAGTGCTGCATTTAACCACTGCGCCACCTTGGCTCAGGAAGTGTAAAACTCCTGTGCCTGTGAAAATTCTCAGTCATCCAGGTCATAGATGTCTCAAAGGTAACACAACCAGAGGATTGCAAAGAAATATGATCCTTCCCATCAGCTCCCTCCCCCAGCCTGTCAGAACTAATGCTTCCATCGCCCCACCATCCTGCCAGAACTGATGGAGCTTCTTGGATGAAAAGCAAAACATCTTCTTTTTCTTCCTCAGGGAAAGAACAGTGCAGTCGTATGAAAAAGCACCTTTGAGATAAAACTCCTGTGTTTTCGGTTCCACCACTGCATGGACTAATTTGATTTCAGTGGTTTTCTTTTAACGTAATAAGACATATATGAAGAACGATTGCAGGATTTGGGTTTGACTAGTCTAGAGGAAAGAAAGACTAGGGCAGCAATGATAGCAGTATTCCAGTATTTGAGAGGATGCCACAAAGAGGAGGGAGTCAATTTATTTTCCAAAGTATCAGAGGCAGTACAAGAAACAATGGATGGAAATTAATTCAAGGAAAGAAGCAACCTGAAATTAAGGAGAAACTTCCTAACAGTAAGAACAATTAATCAGTAGAATAGCTTGCCTTCAGAAATTGTGGGTGCTTCATCACTGGAGGTTTTTAGGAAGAAATTGGACAGTCACTTGACTGAAATGGTACTTGAGCTCCTACTTGAGCTAGGGGCTAGACTAGAAGACCTCCAAGGTACCATCCAATTCTAATCTGATTCTGAATCTGAATAGCAATGAATGAATAAGTTTCAGATCAGCTGAAGAACTTAAATTATAGGAATGATTCCAGTGATAGTTGTAGTCCTGATAGGTTCCCATTTAAATCCAATCCATGTCCATTTTAATTACATAAATATTCTGCATACCCTGGCTCTCTGTCACAAATAGCAACAACAAATGGTATTTCTTGCAGATATTCCCATGCACTTTGTTGGGCCATAATTTGTAGTCAGTATGTGTGATCTTTTTGCAATAGCAGAGTAGATAGTCCACAGTTTCTTCGTAAAGGCAGCATCATTACAGGAACTCCTATTTTTCAGCCTTTTGTTTAAAGCACCTGCTTTAATCAGAGACATATTTTAGTCCACCACTATTTGGACTAAGTTTAAAGTTTGAGATGAATTTCACTGGATCAGATTCAGAAATAGGAAAAAAAAGATGTATGCAGGAATATGTGAGAAGCAAATCTGTTTTAACTGTTCAGATTTTTTTTTTAAAAAATAGGCCTCTTACAACACAGCCAGACTTTTAAAAAGTTCCTCCTCTGCATTTCTTGGGACCATAATGTGGCACTTTCTTGCAAACTGGAGTATTTCAGGAATGCTTTCTTTCATTTCTTTCTATTCCATGAAGTTGTATAGTATCATGTTCCATTCTATTCTTTATTACTAGATAAAGAATAAGTATGATGAAATGGTTACTGTACTGGATGAATAAAGAGGAGGCTCAACTTATGGGATGACTTTGGGCCAAATGTTATTTTTTAGGCAATTCTACCTCAACACTGTTATAAGGAAAACTTGGAGGAGAAACTGCTCCCTGAATTACCAGTAGAAGAATTTAAATGAAATGAATTAACATAAAATGAAATAATAATAATTTTCTTACATTTAGGGCAAGAGACACACTAAAATCCTATATCTATAACTAATTGAAGTGTTAATATTTATATGTGTTTCGTAGAGGAACTGTTGCCATTATAAAGAACTCACTCAAAAATAATTATGTAATTCGAAAAGCTAAATGACCTTCATTTTAATTGGGGTTAGTGTGGCAGTGCTGAAATTTAGTCTCTCGTGGAGAATAATACAGAAGATCTATTTTGAGGGGTACAGAATGGCAACCTTACAGAGAAAAAAAGATTAATTTATTCCAATTTCTAATAACCAACTGGGCAAATATAGTGAAATATATTATAATCCAGGAGACTTTGAAAACATTTTTACATGAAGTCAAGAGTTTAACAGTTATAAAATCTTGCAGGTAGATCAAATTTAGTGATTTTTATACATTCCCTCAGCATGCATGGGGGTGGGGGAGGAATAAAAGATTATAGAACAACTTCTCACTTTGTGATAATGATATATGTGTGGTGAATAACAATGAAAAGAAAATTACAAAGTGGAGCCATTTCCAGCTGGGAAAAAAATATGTGACATTCAATGATGCTTAATAGAGTAGTACATCTATATACATCTTCATCATATCTTTATTAATTATCTGTTGTATAAGAAAACTGCTTCTATCGCTTTGTCATATTGTGATTTGCAGGGTGTCCTTTTAAAGAGAACGCATGAATTCTAGAATACTGCAGTTCTGTTCAAACTATGTGCCTTAGATGCCTAAATTAGATCAGATGAACCAGGCTTCAACAAAGTTAATGGTGAGAACTACTTGCTAAGTGAACCTACAAGCAGATCATAAAGGTAATGTCTACAAGATGGAAAGTAAGGCCAACTAGATAATCGAGCTTGCTGGTCTCTGCAAATAATAACACTCTGTGAAGTTCGATCTCATACTGCAGCTAGCTCCCCCTGATTAAGTCCACTTTTGTAAAAGCTTTACTAACCAGCCAGGCATTTGAAAACCACTAAATAAAATGTCTTCCCATTTTCATTACATATTGAGCAAGATATTCTTTAAGCTATAGTCATCTCTTGGTCCTTCTTTGCTTCCAGATATTTTTGGTGGACAGTTTTTATGATTCCTAGTTCAGCTTACTGCTGCGGCTTGAGAAAATTTTCTTTTATATCCAATTCTGTGCCATTAGCAAGTAATACCTTTAAAAAATAAACTTTGGAGAAATTGATAGAATTCTGCATTGTCCATGTGCAGAAGCCTACTGGGTCAATGCTTGGATCTTCTCAGTGACTCTAAGTATAGCATGCTTATTCAATGCTTGTAAGCCATCAGCCTCTGAATTTGTCAAAATAGCAGACAGCCTTTTCCAGGGCTGATATTTGCATCAGGTCTGCCTAAGAGCATTTAGACCCTGCTATGAGGATCTAAACTGCATCTAAGCAGAACACTGACAATTAAGAAGGCAGTGTGGGGCATACATTGCTATGGTGTTGAAGAATTTTGGGGAGCGTCTTTTAACCACACTGAAGCAAAGTACCTTAGGGTGGAAATCAAGAATTTGGAGATGGCTGCTCAGGATTAACATGCATAGTTATTTTAAAGAAAAAAAATTAAAAAATAGAAAGGACTGACTGCATCAGTATCTCAATGAATTATTACAATACAATAAAATACAATACAATACATCAAGATAATACATAAAAATGAAAACTCCTCACTCAAAGTTGATATGTACTCATTACATATGGGAGAAAGTAAGACAGTAGACAAGCAGGAAACAAGGCTTTCAGCATATTGTGCTGGCTCCAGAAACAACCAGGAGCTCCCTCTGAAACCTGGGGGTGGGTGGGAGGAGGTGGGAGAAATTTCCTGACAGTTAGAACAATTAATCAGTGGACCAACTTGCCACCTGAAGTTGTGAATGCTCCAACACTGGATGTTTTTAAGAAGATGTTGGATATCCATGTGTCTGAAGTGGTGAAGGGTTTCCTGCCTAACCAGGTTGGACTAGAAGATCTCCAAGGTTCCTTCCAACTCTGTTATTCTATAACAGAATTATTGCCAAAATTTTAGTAAAAATCAGTTGCTACCTACACAAGCATGATAAAAGTCTTGCTTTTGTTGTTCTTCTGAAAGACATACACCATACATACATGCATACATAAAGGTAAAAATTCTCTAAAAAGACTCTTGATCTTGAAACAATTGCTATTCTAAAAATATCTGGATGAACAGCATCCAGAGTTTACTGTTTACTGTTGCTGTTAGAATTATATAGTATGAGTCCTTGCAGATTTCTTTCAGGAGCAAATTTCATTATAGGAGTACTGCTAAAAAAAGGATTTACATACAATACAGAGTTTTATATATGCATTCATTTCAGTGGTGGTATTCAAAAGTTTTTACTACTGGTTCTATGGGCATGGCTTGGTAGGTGTGGCAGGTGAAGAATACTGTAAAATCTTCATTCCTTCCTGATCAGCTGGGACTCAGGAGGCAGAGAATAGATTGGGGGCAAGGCAAGTCAGAGGTGGTATTTACCAGTTTTCCTAACTACTCAAAATTTCCGCTACCTGTTCTCCAGAACTTTTCAGAACCTGCTGAATAAACCTCTGATTCATTTATTTGTGTTGACCTCATGTTTTTCATAGCTGTATTTTGAAAATGTTCTGTGAGCCACATGGAGAACTTTATTATATGATCGTCTATAATAACATAAAATAGAAAAATTGAAGAAAATAAATAGATTCTGTTTGAAAGCTGCGGCAAATTGCAAGCATCAATTTCTAGAAGATGGTAAATTAAAATTGACTTTCAGTTCAATTTTTCACCTAAGTTTAATTTTATCCCTTTTCTGATTGATTAGTTAATTCCTTATCATTTCTGGAAATTCATATACATTATCATGCATATTTCTTCTAACACAGAGATTTTCAAGCAACTTTGCTGATTGTATGTATTTTGTGAAAAAAATCCTAATACATTAAAAATATTTTCACACACATACTCACACACGCATACATATGTGTCTATGTATAAATTATTGGATCAATTTCCCCCAATATATGCTTTCAGATTTGCAGGGTTTGGTTGGAATGGAAAATTCACAGAAAGTTATTCATTTCAAAAAAAAAAATACTGCATATTTTCTTGCATATTGGTTCCTAAATGTGGAATTAGGTATATTTACATTAAAAGTGACCTAAATGAACCTCACTCCCATCCACAATCTAGTTGTCAGTGATATTAAAACTGCTAGTGAGTCACTGACACATTTGACCCTCACCCATTTTTAATTGAGATTGAAAAAGCATAGCCCATCAGCAGACTGTTAACCCTGAAGCTGACCTGGCTGAAGCCATCTTGGAGTTTCAGTGTTGCCACACTGGAGCGAGGGATAGGGAGGGAGGGAATTAGAGACAGCTGGGGTTGTGTACTCAAAAGAAAACACTTTCCCCTGGGAACCAAGGATGTTCTCACACCTGGCTGGAAGAAGGAGAAGTGATGTCAACAGACCTGCAGACGTTGCCTTGATTGGGCCACGTGACTGGTTGTTTGGGGTGAGGGGGAAAAACTTTTAATTAGGTGAAAACCAAGGGGTCTCCCAGAGTTGGTTTTCACCAGATATGTGTCAATTTGATATTTCCAATAAAGCTATTGAGGAACCTACCTGCCTTAGAGTTCTTGTTTGCAATGGATCTATTACTTGGAACCCTGACACAGACATTACATGGTTTCTTACTTATTTTTTATTGCGATGAAGCACTGGCCATCAGTAACAAACAAATTTGATGAGAAGATTTAATTCTGGCAGCCAGTCAATAAAAGTCTATGCTTTTATTGTACTTTATCTTGAATTACAAAATTCCATAGCTCCAAATTCCATAAACCGTATCTTGTTTTACTTCCAAGAGACAATATTAACAAAATAAGTTCTTCAAATTTATCTTGTTTAATTAGTTGGATTATTAACTGAATTGTAATTTCCTTTCCTAGGAAAGAATAATGACTTTAGTAAAGCACTTTCTGCTAAAAGCATCATTTGGGAGTGTATCAAACTAAATTGTCAACAAAGAAGCCAAGAAGGTAGAACATATGGTCTTTACTTCTGTCCAAAGATCAGCAGGAGATTATGAACTTGGTTTTTTAAACATCTCCCTAGAAGCATAAATGCTATCCATAATGAATAACTTCAACAACACAGAATTTTTAAAAAAAATCTTTTTCTCTGATTAATTTAGGTACCAGTATTGACACCACGGGGGACCCTTACATGGGGAGTGGGGTTCAGAAATGTATTTCTTTAGCATTTGAATGTAAATCAAACTCTTGTAATTATTCTATTGTAAGTTCGGCTATGGCAGGGTACTCTACATGGAATTTAATAAAAAAACTCAGCTGCTAAGGTAAAGTTATCTTCTTCCAAATTGAACTGCTGAATTACATAGACATGTCCATGCAACATAAGTTATTGCTTTTTCAACTTCCCAATTTCACCTAAAGCTTGGGTTGCCTTGATGTTGTTCTATTTAAATACTAACCCAACTTGATTCTGCTTAACTTTCTAGATCAGACAAAGTTGGTTTGATGTTATCAGCTGAAATGGTATAAAATGGTTTTAATATGATTTCACCCAAGTTCAAACGGTTAAGTTAATGTGCTCATTTTTCTTGAATAAAGTAGCCATATTGAATATTGTTTTCTTTACTTAGGGTAAGCAACTTAAAATTTCATATTAAAATTTCTTCATTCCAAGGTTGCCTGGGAATCAAGCTTGGTTTGTATTTTTTAAGTGCACTGATCTATTTCCAATAATGCATATGTTGAAGATCATATTTCTTCAAATTTTGTTTTTTAATTATTTACACAAAATAATCAACAGCATTGCATACGGTATGTTAAGGAGAACTACCTAAAACTTACATGGATTTTTATTAAATCACAGGAAATAGAATACAATGGTCTTATGATGTAAACATGATTTACATTGGATACAGTCTGATCTTCCCATTTTTACTTAATAGTCATAAATATAAAATAGGAAATCATATAAGACAAGTATGTTTTTGAGTATACAGAATGAAATATGCTTTCTATTTGAGTCTGCTAATCAATCAATCACTCCTCTTCACTTCTCTTCTCTAATAAAATTGCAATGAAAGAATCAAAAACAGTGTCAGGATATTACATCCTTCTAAATGATAAAGAATTGCTGGTATTAAACAACATGGGAATAAACAAATATTAGGTAAAGCATCTCTAAATTGTTTGGTTTTGGAAAACACAGAAGGCAATTCATGAATAAATAATTAAAATCTTGTCACTTGCTAAGCTGTCATTTAGGTGATTTAAGAAGAATCAATGGTCTGAAGCTGTAGTTTAAAAAGTTGCTGCATTTCGAATATTGCAGTCTTAAATAACTAGGAAATTAAACAGAGACAGATTGGGTAGCAGACATATATAATAAAATGAACAGCTAACTGTCTGTTTAATGAACAATGAATAAATCTGGTTTGATGGGAAAGGAGAAAATTGCTGAGAGAAGCAAACTGGAAGATCTAGTTGTCTTCTCTCTCCTCTCCTAGCAAGGTAAGCAATTTATACTCAGGAGACATTTAGTTAGAATTGTGCAAGATTTCCTTGAGAAATGAAGGTAAACCTGGAAGAAACGAAGAACTAAGAATTGAGGCAAAGCAGACCATGGCCCTTTAGATGTTAGAAATGTGTAAATTGGTACCAAAGCTAATGAGAATCTGGCATGGACCATAAATAAATAAATAAATTTGAAATGTGAAATAAGTATCTGGCAGATGAAGGAGTCAATAAAGGAAAGGAATTTAGTAAACTTAGGCAAATCCTCTATGTAGATTATATATAAAGTGTCCTCAATAAATTAATATGTAGTGGGGTTTTTTTTGGCCCCGGTTCTGTACAGTATATGTGTGACTGTACGAAAATGGAAATGGAAAATAAAAAACATTTACACACAAAATAAATTAATATGTAGTTTTATGAGTCATACAACAGCTTTACATTTGTGGTATTCTGGAAAAAAAATCACATTTAGACAACAATATTAACACCAGATGCATAGGATTAAACAAATAAGCACCTAATGTGATCCAGTACATACCTACTCAGAATTAAATTCTGATTGGCCAGGAATGTCTATGTCTGTTGAAGTTGTCAAAAAAATTAATACAATCCTAGGCTTCATCAACAGAAGGATAGAATCAAGATCATGTGAAGTGTTAATACTACTTTATAATGCCTTGGTAAGGCCACACTTGGAATACTGCATTCAGTTTTGGTCGCCACAATGCAAAAAAGATGTTGAGACTCTAAAAAGAGTGCAGAAAAGAGCAACAAAATAATTAGGGGACTGGACTATATAAAAAATGGTTGATGGAATTGGGTATGTCTAGTTTAATGAAAAGAAGGATTAGGGGTGACATGATAGCAGTGTTACAATATCTCAGGAGCTGCCACAAAGAAACAGGAGTCAAACTATTCTTCAAAGCACCTGAAGGTAGGACTAGAGGCAATGAGTGGAAACTAATCAAGGAGAGAAGCAACCTAGAATTACGGGAAAAAATCCTGGCAGATAGAACAATTAATCAGTGGAATGGCTTGCCTCCCAAAGTTGTGAATGTTCCAACACTGGAAGTTTTCAAGAAGAACTTGGATAACCATTTGTGTGAAATGATATAGGGCTTCCTTCCTGAGCAGGGAGTTGGACTAGAAGGCCTCCAAGGTCCTTCTAGTTGATCCTATTATCCAACTCTATTAGTCTGTTCTATTCTTTATTATGGTCAAATACCAACATCAATAAACCTATTCTTTGATTGGTGAATACATTTGCTCGGATGTGCTATTGTATCCTTTAATATACATGCTTCAAGTTTATTCACATGTCTGGGGAGTAGATATTGTAACACTTTAGATTTACAACTTAGAATGTCACCTGAGATCAAATATAAGATGAATGACTGATACTTATTAGAAGAGCTGTGCTGATCATACCAAAGCAGTACTTGGTTAAGGATATTGTTCCCACAGTAGCCAACCTAGATATTATCTTCCTGCTCATGTTCTCCAGACACTTGTGATGCTTAACCACTTCTAATGAAGTAATGAAGTAATGAAAGTTACTTATATCATAATGAGAAAAAGCTTTTGACAGCAACTTTTCTAATCTTTCTTCAAAGTCATCCATTGGAGTCAGCTCTATATTTTGTGGTAAGAAATTCCAGTTTATGTTCCCTACTGGCTGGTTAACCATATACTATGCCATATTTTCAAACAAATGTGTTTCCTGGTAGTGTTATCTAGAACAGTGATGGCTAACCTGTTCCGGACCGAGTTCCCAAAGCGTGTAGCCAAACCTCCAAAATGCAATGTGTGTGCCCTGCCCACACATGCGCCCCTCTCCCTGCGCATGCATGTGTGACCCCTGCATACAGCCCACTTTCCCCACGCATGTGTGTGTGAGACCCCTGCATGTGCTGACCCCTGTTCATGCACATGTGACCCTCCCACATGCCCCTTGCCCCCTGTGCATGTACACATGACCCCTGCACACACACTGCCCCCACACATGCATGTGTGACCCCGTGCATATGCGACAGAGACCTGAAAACCAGCTGACTGGCAGGAAGCGCACGTGCAGGCGTGGCGGAGCTGGACTGGGGTGATGGCTCATGTGCCATCAGAGAGAGTGCTGCGTGCCACCTCTGGCACACGTGCTATAGGTTCACCATCACAGATCTAGAATATTTTGCACTGGAGTTGTTTAAACCTGATATTTTTCACATATATATTTTATACAATATGTATTGTAACTTAGCTATATAGATCATCCTCATTCTGGATTGATTACAAAACGTATACATTGAACACCAGTTCATAGAAAAGTGCACACTGAAAAGTAATAGATCAGTGCAATATTTGCTCTGTTTTACTAAGCAATTGCATATATGTCCTGTGTGCATGAAGGAGATGTGCATATTAAATTTTTTAGGTAATCATAAATGAAAGAAATCAAAGCTAGTTCATAAAATCTTATTCACTTTCATATCCCAATATTTATTCCATGCATTCATAGACATTTATTTACTTGATTTATATATTGTATTTCTTTTTTTAAAATGAGCCACTCTTTTGTCCTTTAATTTATGTTATCTTCAGATATAAGATACAAGATGAAATCGAAGTACTCCTACATAATATACTCTTCCCAGAAGATCAAGCCTCTAAACATTCACTGCAGTTCTTTGAGGAACTTACATATTTTAACATTAAGCATGAGATAGATTGTAACTTGTCTTTAAAAGAAACATTCAGGCTTAAGTTGAACAACAACAGTTGTAAGCAAGCTTTTTATTTTTGCACTGTAGCATAGCCAGTGAGACCATGAATGGATCAAAGGCAGTGCTTTTACATATTATATTTGTTATAGAAGCTCAAGCATTCACTCCAATTGTTCCCACAATATTAGACTGAAAGTATCTGACCTAAAGTCCCCCTATGAATCACCACATGTACAGATGAATTTGAACCTGGGTTTTCTTGGTTCTAATCCAGCACCATAATTGCCATACTTAACTAGCTCTGATTTCTTTTATCTATCTACAAAACTTGTAAGTATGCAAGTGGAAATATGTCATGGGGAACAGGCTACAGTTTGCTCTCCATCTTAGTGATTTTTGTTTGCTTCTGAGAAACATACAGCTTAATGAACATAAAAAAGTCAAAACTGTGACCTCCCTCTAAGCTATTTGTAGCTGGAACCTCTTGGCTGTGCACCAAAGCATGATCTGCTGGTTATAAAAGCTTTAATGGAGAAGTTGTTGATCAGAGTGTAATTGGGGGCACGAACCTGGGGGGGGGGAATTAATGAGCAAGGACAATAACTTATTGAGTTTCTGTTTGGACACACAATTACCTTTGACCCTTGATAACTGAAGCAGAATAAAATACACCCTGAAAGAAAGTACTAGAGCCAGCTGAGATGATCTAAGAAAAGCAATATATTTGTGCTTAGAGTTGTTCAAGACACTGAGGTTTCCTATTATGCCAAAGTTTGATTCCTAGATATCATCATCATCATCACACTCATTTAACATCTTGGCCCAATGCTGAGACGGGCCAGCTTTTCAAGATCTTAATAATGAAGACGATATTATCCATTCAGTTGTGTCCAATTTTTGGTCCCTCCATATTTTCTGATCTTGCACGCCTTTTTTTTCTTCAAAGAATTATTTATTTATTTTTATTCTCTTACATGCAATTTTAAGTATACATTCACATAATTGTTATTCTTCTTTATATTTATCATTCTTATACATTTATTATTTCATTTAATAGGTTATTATATACAGTTTGGGTTGCTTTATTTATCATCCCTTCCTCCTTCTGTAACACTGCCTTGTTTCCCTTTCTTTTCTCCCTCCCTCTCTTCTCTACTTTCTTCCTTCCTCCTTTCCTTCCCCTTCCTTCTTCCCTTCCTTTTCTCCTACTCCTGCTCTTCCTCTTCCTACTCTCTCTCCTTTTCTTTCTCTCCCTTCCATCCTCCTCTCCTTACCTCTTTCTTCTTTTCCCCATCTTCCTTTCATTCTCTCCTCCTCTCTCCCTTTCTTTTTCTATTATTGTTGGTGTATATTTCAAAACTCAGTTTATGTTTCCTTGGGATTGTATTTTCACTAACCCAAATATAATTTAGCATCATTTCTTATTCCCTTTTCTTCACAAGTCTACCCTAGTTATGCCCCCCCTTTATATCTCGCTCTTGAATATATACTTATATATTTAATATTTTCTTTTCTGTTTTCCCTTTCTCTCCACCCCTTTTCCACTTAATAGTGCGTTGTCTGGGTATTTTATCTTCTCCTTACTTTCTTTTCTAGCTTGCTTTCTCTCATAAAATCTTCCCCATGTCTTGAAGTACTTCAATTCCTCTTTATCCTTTATTTTCATTGTCAACCTATTCATCTCTGCACAATCTTTTTTATTATCTCTTCATCTGTTGGTAGCTTATTTAATTTCCATTTTTGGGCAAATACAATTCTCGCTGCTGTAGTTACATATATAATCAGATAAATATCCTCTTTCTTGAATTTCTCTGGGATAATACCTAGTAGAAATATCTCTGGTCTAAATTCTATTTCTTCTTGTAACATTTTTTTAAACCATACTCTTATTTTAGTCCAATATTTCCTTGCTTCTGCACATGTCCACCACATATGATAGTAAAAACCTATTGCTTGTTGACATTTCAACCTTTTGCTGACTTGTCTTTAAACATCTTTGCTAATTTTCCTGGTGACATGTGCCATCTATAAAACATTTTGTATAAGTTTTCTTTGTAAGCTGTTGACATGGTTAATTTATAATTCCTTTCCCATAGTTGTTGCCACTTTTATAGTTCAATCGTGTACCTAAAATTCTTTGCCCAAGTTAACATTGTATCTTTAACCACTTATTCTTCTAAAATAGTTCTTAATAGGTAGCTATATAGTTCCTTGATTATTCTTTCTTCCATTCCCATAAGTATCTTATTCATCTCCGAACTTCCTAAGTTAAAACCATACTCCCTTTTATCTTTTTCACATCTTGTTTGTATTTGCAATTGTGAAGATCATCCTATATCAATCCCTTCTTTTTCTAATTCTTGTTTTGGTTTTAGTCCCCCCCACCCTTTCTGTTAATATATCTTTGTATCTAATAATATTTTTTCATACTACTAATATTTGGATGTGTCAATGCTTCCATTGTTGAAAACCACATTGGTATTTCTAAATAATGTTTCCCTTTCAATCTTTCCCATATTGTTAGTAATGCATTCCTTTGTCTTTGGAAATAGCCATGTGCCCTACTTTTATCATACCACAAAAAAGCATGCCAACCCAGTTGCAAATCATGACCCTCCAATGTCAATAATCTTGCATTTCTCAAAATCCATTCTTTCATCCAAGCTAGTCCCGCTGCTTGATAGTACAATTCCCAATTTGGTAATCCAAATCCACCTCAAATCCTTGCATCTTGCAACATTTTTATATTGATTCTTGCTTTTTCCCCCTGCCATATGTATTTCCCCACTATTTTATTCATACTTTCAAACATTTTTTTTCCTCTAGCTTTATCGGTATTGTTTGGAATAGGTATAGAAATCTTGGTAATATATTCATTTTTACTACTGCTATTCTTCCCATCAATGATAATTGTAGGTTTTTCCATCTTTCCAGATCTATTTCTATTTGTTTTCTCACCTTATAATAGTTATCCTCCTTATGTTACATATTTGGTGTCAATTGAATAACCAAATATTTCACTTTTTTCACCACCTGTATTTCCAGTTTCCCCATCAACTCTCTTTTCTGTTTTTCTGTCATAATTTTCACCAGAATTTTTGTTTTATCTTTATTAATCTTCAAGCCCACTACTTCTCCATATTCTTTTATTATTTTAACTAGTTTTGGCCCTGTTTCTATTGGATCCTCCATAATAAACACCAAATCATCTGCAAACACTTGTAATTTATTTATTTTTTTCTTGATCCACATACCATTTACCTCTTTATTTTGTCATATTTCTCTATTCAAAATCTCAAGTGTCAGTATAAATAATAATGGTGATAGTGGACATCCTTGTCTAGTTCCCTTCATAATTGCTATCTTTGCTGTCATATCACCTTTTACAATTATCTTTGCCAATTGGTTATTATATATTGTTTTAATCATATTTATAAATCCCTCTCAAATCCCATCATTTGAAGTTATATTATCATGAATTGCCAGTTCACATTATCAAAGGCCTTTTGAGTGTCCAGAAACAACAACACTATTTGCTTTTCTGGGTGGGCTTCATAGTACTCTAGCGTATTCAATACAATTCACATATTGTCTCTGATCTGTCTCTTGGGAAGAAATCGATTTTGGTCTATGTGTATAAATTCATTTAAAAGTGTCTTCATTCTTTCTGCCATTATTGATGCAAAAATTTTATAATCCACATTTAATAATGAAATATGTCTATAGTTCTTTACTTGTTGTGGATCTGACTCTTCTTTTAGTATAAGTGTTTTATATATGCCTCCATCCAAGTTTCTGGCATCTTTGCCTCCCTTAATAAGTCATTGAATAGTTACAATATAGTTATAACAACATTACATTGCTTAATAGTTCTTGTAGTGATGGTACAGTTCTGCTGGTAATCCATCTGGTCCTGGTATTTTCTCCTTCTTTTGCCTTTTGATGCCTTCTGTTACCTCCATCATTGTAATTCTTTCTTCTAGTGCCTTCTTAATTTTTTCTGGGATTTTGGTAATTCTAGTTTTTTTCTAAAAATTGTCTTATTTTCCCTTCTGGAAACCTCTCATGTTGATTCAACTTATTGTAGAAGTTTTCAATTATTTCCCCCCTTTTTCATTTAAATGTTGTATATTCTCTTCTTCATCCACCAATTGATTTATCAGCCTTTTTTCTCTTTTGTTTTTCATCTTGTAAAGCAGCCAACATCCTGGTTTATTTGCATTTTAAAAAATGTTTTGTTTTGCTGATTTTATTTTATTTGCCAAGTCCTTATTTTCTATCAGGTTCAATTTATGTCTTTGCAGTTCCATCATATTTTTTTACTTTTTTATTTTGTGGGTTTTTCTGCAGCTCTGTCTCCAAACTTTTGTACTCTGATTCTAACTTCTTTTGAGTTTGCCTGTCCTGTCTATTCTTTTTCCCAAAGGATATCATTGCAAGGTCTCTGATATATGCTTTACAAGTGTCCCATACATTCTGTAATGATGTTTCTTCATTTCTATTTTCCTGGAAGAAATATGTCAATTCTTTTTCCATATATTGCTGGAAACTTTTTTTTCAATATTCTTCAATTTAAAGTCCATCTCCCCCTTTTCCTCTGTCCCTTCCAAGTCATTGTTGTTGGATTATGATCTGCTCATGTGCTTATATCTATGTGTATCTTAATTATTTTGAGTATTAGCTCTGTTGACATCCACATCATAGCAATTGTTGACCATGACAAATGTCTGTTTGAATAGAATGTATATTGTCTTTCTTTTGGGTGTCTTATTTTCCAAACATCTTGCAAATTTAATTATTCCGCCATTGTGAAAAATGTTTTGCATAGGGTTTTCTCATCTTCTTCTTCATCTTTGTGGATTTTAGTCTATTCCATTATTTATGATTGCATTAAAGTCTCCTAATATACATATATCTTCATAGTCATATTCTATTATATTTTTGTGTAGTTTCCCAAAGAAATCTTGTTTATCAGTTGAGGTGTATATTGCTACTAATAATATCTTTCTCATGTTCATCATTATTTCCACCATCAGTACCATCACCCCTCCACATCTTCAAAAATTTAATTTAATTTATTGTCTTTCTAATATATAATGCTATTCCCTTTTTGCTTTGGTCAGCCAGAGTTGTATATAAATTACCTAGTTTTGCCTGTTCCAAAATTTTTCTGTGTTGTTTTCTAATATGCCTGTAAGCATATAATGTCCAATTTAAATTTCTCTAATTTGTTGAATGTTCTTTTTATTGCCAAGTTTAATCCATTTATGTTAATGGAGATTGCTTTCATTTCTTCCTCCATGTCATTGGTTTATAGGTCTAATCATTCTTAGCTTCCTCTGCTCCTTTGTCTCTTTGGCCTTTGCTCCTTCTCTTAGTGCATTCTCTTCTTGTTCTTTCTCCATCTCCCTTTGATCTTTCCTCTTAGCATTTAGCTCCTTCCTCTTTTCTTACCAGCATTTCTTCCTTGCTGCTATATGTTGTTCATAAAATAATTCTGCATTCTGCTTTCTCTAGTGTATCTAGTCTGTGTTCTTTGCACATCTTTTTTGAGTTGTTCTATGCTCTGGCTGGTGTCAGCTTTGATGATGTCCAGCTGCTGTGTTCTTTGGCGGACTGATTTTCTTTTATCCCTAACTCTTCAGAACATAATTGCTTTCTCCAGTGAATTCCCCGCATGACATGGTCAAAATAAGTGAGATGCAGTTTTGTGATTTTGCCTTCAGTGACATGTCCAATGTTATACACTACAATACTTTCTTGTTGGTCACCTTTGCTGTCCAAGGAATATGCAGGAGCCTTCTCCAGCACCACAGCTCAAACAAGTCAATTTTCTTCCTGTTTTGCTTTTTTAAGGTGTAAATGTCATAACCATAGGTAGCTATGGGGATTACAATAGAGAGGACTAACCTACATTTGGCTCAGGTGGACTGATGTTCTTGTTTTTCCATATTTGGCTCACGTTCATCATTGCTGTGCAACTCAATGCAATCCAACATTTTTATTTCTGTGCTGCATTCACCATTTTGAGTTATCTGCAACCCTAGAAAAGTGAATTTTTCCATGCAGTCTATCTCTTCATCATCAATTTCTATTTTGATGGGGGAAAAACAGAATGCACTTTCCTAGGAAAGAATTCATTTTTGTGGAATTGCAGAGTCAAGATCTTATAGAAGGTGAACAAATCTGGATGAGAGTGTTTGATAAAGCCAACACAGCAACAAAACAGTCATACCTCCTGGGTCCCACCAAATGACATTGTCTTATATAGATCCCTGGAGATGCCCTCTCTTTTGCATCTTGTGCGATAGGCAGAAATATTGGAGACAGACATCCTGTAAATAACCTTGTGTCATAAAATGATATATAGGTGGCAATTAGTACCGAACTCATTGGAGGCCAGTGTAGCATGTGAAGTAATCATATTACAAGAGCATAGTATGGAGCAGCAATAACTACTTGCACCACCAATATGTACTTCCAGATGGCCATTAAGGACAATCCTATGTAGAATGCATTGCAGTAATCCAACTGTGAAGTGAATTAGACATGAATTACCAATAGGTCCTCCTGCTCCAGGAAAAGGCACAATTAGGCCAAAAGACAGATATCCAGAAGAACTGGCCATGGCTGATACCTGCCCCATGGAACAGCATCCCTATGTAGGTTTGGATGACCCTAAGTCTTTCATAAAGTACTGAATATCTAGCTGTTTGGGTCAGGAGGTTAGATTCTTCTTTGAGTGGGGTTATTTGTTATCCCTGGATGTCAGAGGTTATATATCAGACTTTTTTTTGTAGCTTTAATGCTTGTTCTGATATAACCCAGAAGAACCTGTGTGAAATAGGATTTAAGCCAAAACATGTTCTTCCCTATTCCACAAACTCCAGACACTGGAAAAGCACTTGGCAGCTTGTAGTCAGTACACTGATTCAACTCTATATTAATTATAGGGAGCTCAAGTAGATGTTAAATTAGGGTAGGAAGAGAATAGAGAAACTCTACAAAGCAATGATCTGGAAATTGGTATTTTTTTTGCCTACTAACATCAACTGGAGCTGATCCCAAAGGAAGGAGAACCAAGATAACATTATGCTTTCCATTCCCCAAATTAGTCAAGAAGAATACTATGACTGATGATATCAAAAGCCACAGTGAGATCAAGAAATACCAAGGTATATGCATCATCTCTATCTTGCTTCACACTTATCGATATATCTTAGTACTACAATCCAGATTTGAAGCTGACTGAAAAGGGCCCATAATATCAATTCCTCCAGGACCGTCTGAACCTGCAATCAATTACCTTCTCAATAATCTTTCCTTTAAAGGTTTTCAGTTGACTAGGAATCTCATTCCTTCCTTCCTTCCTCCCTCCCTCCCCCCTCCCTCCCTGTTGAAATCTGACTTAAGTCAGAATGAAATAGATTTTCTAACCATGATACATAGATGAATGCCTGAGATTATTTTCTTCCTTGATTTCAATAAAATCTAAATCTAGAATGATTTGGGAATTATTTTGGCTTTCTTTATTTCCCCCACCCCAATTTTATCCTTTAAATTTCCCTTGAGACTGAAAATTAAAACTTTATGTCAATACAGGGACAGAATTCTGCTTACATATCAACCTGTTTTGTTTCCAGAGTTGTTATTATTTTTAGTATATAAAGTTTTTCCATATAAACCATTAACTGAATAGTAATAATGATTATTATTATTATTATTAGACAAGAAACACAAGCTCAACTCCTATAAAATAACAGCAACCATACCATTAAAAAGATATTTTACGCTTTTATATCATTCCATTTTGTTTCAATCTTTACATTTTCCAGGTGATCCCTGGCAAATCATTTTACCCTCAGAGATAGCTCCAGCTGTTAAAAAAAGCAATTGAGTTTGGATATTAAAATTCAATTATCAGTTCATTTTTACTGAGTAATGTCAAGCAGTTTCCATTTAGTGGAGAAAACGTGCAATTTAACTGTGGTTTCAAAGATATCTGCTATAGCAGAAAACAAACAGGGAATCTCACCCACTGCTATTATCTAAGTATCACAGAGCCCTCCAAAGTCCATATGTGAAACTGATGAGATGAGCTAATATAATTCATAGTGCATATTAAAAAGTTCAGGGATGTACCTAAAGACTGGCATGAAATGTTTCAGTTCTAGCTGCATGTGATAATATTGTTTGAGTCCCTGTTTGATTTTGGCTTTAATCAATAATTAAACCTGTGCAGCTGGGGTCTCCAGTGTGCTATGCATCCATGGATACTTCAGTGCACCATCTGATTGTTTAGATAAAGAATTATTTAACATAAATACTAGGAAGCTGACAAGCTGCAACACAAATGCCAGCCTCCAGCACCAACAGATGGGTGGGACAACAGTATTTCAAGGAAAGAAAAAAATGATGGAGAGTTCCAACTGGTAATAAGTCTGGATGTGTGCCTAGAAAAAATACAAAAGTAATCAAAGCTGTGGGAGAAGGGGTATAGGAACTGGCTGGTAGGATAATGGTAAATGGCGCTTTGTAATTCATTTTATCCACCATTCCTAACATTTTGGGCAATCTCTGCCAGCAACCATTCTGCAAGCACACCTGCAAACTATTCTCAAAAAGTTAGTTGTTAAGACCTGGCTATCCCAACAGGCCTGGGGATAAGCTTCTAATTTGCCCCACCCGAGTGTTGAATGTAAGTTGTGTTTTTATTATTTTACTTTGTTCACATATTGTTTATTTTTGAATTGCACCCCCTCCCTAATGATTGTAAGCCGCCCTGAGTCCCCTTAGGGAAAAGGGCGGCCTATAAATCCTAATAAATACAAATACAAATACAAATACAAATTGTTCTGCAATATAATCCAATGCCTACTCAAAATACGTTCCACTGAATTCACTGCAACTTACTCTTGAGTAAGTGTATATAGAAGTACAGTCTTAATTGATTAAAGCCATCTAGATTAATTTGAGACAAACTTTGAATGGTATAGAAGAATTAAGAGCCGATAGAGAATTCAACAGGAGCACAGGGAGCGGATTAATATTCCATCCAATATCTCTTCCTCTCCCATCTTCTCTCTTCTCCTATCCTTCTATTTCTCTTATGCAAAATGCACAATGGTAGTAAATAATCAAGAGTTGGATTGGTGCAGTACTTATGGTATTGATTACACTTAGCATCAGGCTAGAAAACAGGGACCATGAGTTCTAATCCTGCTTTAGGCATGAAGCCAGCTTGATGACCTTAAGCTAATCACTTTCTCTAAGCCCTAGAAAGAAGGCAATGACAAACCACTTCTGAAAAACTTTATTTAAAAAAATTGCAAGGAGTTGTGTAGGCTGTCTCTAAGAATTGAAAATGGAAGAATAAAAGGTACAGTAAGTAATAGCAAACTAGTGAAATTTGAAATTAAAGGCATAAGAAACAAAAATAATTCTAGCTTTATCACCTCTGTTCACTATACCTGTCTAATAAATGTTAGGTATGTAAACCATTCTTACTACCATTAGATCTTCCTCCCTCCCCCTTCTCTTTCTTTCTCTCTCACCATTCAGCTATATCAGGGCTGTCAAACTCGCGGCCCCTGGGCCAGATGTGTCATGTGCTGACCATGCCCATGCCCAGTTTAGCGAAGGAAGGGAAAGTCCCAATATGTCATCTGACACAGCTGTGATGATGTGAGTTTGATACCCTGAGCTCTACCCTTCGGTGAATACCTGGGAGTTTAGATAGTTAACAAACAAATATACACGATCTAATATATCCATGGTAAATATGAATAAAATATCACTAAATAAATAACTCTCCCACACAGGAATGCAAACTCAGAAAACAAAACAAAAACCTCAGAGGGTAGACACTCACTCCAAAAAGATGTCTTCCAAAATGAATATACTTATTGATTTGCTTCTTTTGTTTTTTAGATTTGAACCATTGTCTTTTCCAGAACAACTCCACTCAATCACAACTTTCTCAGTCCTCTTCCTTCTCTTAACATTGCTCTGCCTTTATAAATGCAGCCCTCCTTTATTTTTCTGTATGACCAAACTGTCTTGATGTACTTCTTTCATGGGGGTCCCTCACCAGAGGGGGGTTCCTCCCTATATGGTCCTGTACTCCAAAAAATGTAGTGAAAATCTGGCATGCCAGATAAGACCGGTAGTAAAAATGGTGGCTTGGTCACGCCCCTGAAACTGTTCCCCATCAGAAGCTTTAAAGCAGCTTTAAAAAGTGAGAGTGAGAATGAGGGGGGGAGGGAGGGAGATTCAGCAAAGGAGAAAAACAAATGCTGTCGCTTTAAATCAGAAATGAGCATGCCTGGTTGTGGACTTCTGGAAATTGAAATCCATAAGTCTTAAAGCTGCAAACTTTGGAGTCCTGCTTTAAATTGAAAAGCTGCTGAGGTTTGCAAAGTGATATTCAGCAGTTATTTGGGGGGGGGGTTGCTTCCCACATAGGGAAGGGAGAAAGAAAGAAAGAAAGAAAGAAAGAAAGAAAGAAAGAAAGAAAGAAAGAAAGAAAAACAGCACAGTAATTTAGGGCTAGATGGCTACTCAGAGGTCATCTAATTCAAGCCCCTGCTGCAGCAGGAAACCTTACATTGTCTGGATTATTTTGGTGCCTCTAACAGAGAGGAAAATTGCCAGAAAGGAGAACGAGTTTACTAGTACAAAACTGCCATGCAGAGAAAGGCAGAGATACTCCTTAACTTATGACTACAATTGAGCCCAAAATTTTGGTTGATAAGCAAGAGCATTGTTAAGTGAACTTCACCACATTTTACCCAATCCATGACATCTCCTGGTGAGTGACATCAAGTTCACCACACCCACCCAGTCACATGACGGGCAAGCCATACCCACAAAATAGGCCACATCCATAGAATTGGTAGTAAAAAGCTTTAAAACCCACACCTGTCCCTCACTTTTGTATTTAGTCTCCATCCTTCAGTATTTGCGCATCCTAGCTCATGTTTTAACACAGATCCTTATAAGTGTCCCATGCCCACAATATTTTACTTACCTTTATGGTTTTTTTTGACAGACTAAACTCTCACTTTGATGTAATAGTTCTCTGGGTTTTCAAGAAGCAGTTTTCCCATTTCGTCCTGCCAGTGCTGGAGTCTCCTGCATGGAAACCAGCGATGTGTTCCTGCCAGTTCTAATCTCTTCTATAGAAGAGGTTCCACAAATCTATAGTGCTGTTTAGAACCAGTTCCAGCTCCCTCCCCCCACCCGTCCATACATCATCAAGATGAAGAGCAAGAGGAGGAATTCTGGGAGTTGAAGTCCACAAGTCTTAAAGCTATAAAGTTTGAACACCCCTGGGTTTTTTTCTAAAGGGTTAGGGGTGCAAGGGTCTTGTAACTTGACAGTTTTAAGACTTGCGTGCTTCAAATGCCAGAGTTTCTGAGCCAACATTTTGGTTGCTAAGCAAGAGCGTTATTGAGTTTCACCACATTTTACAAGTTGGCCACGTCCACCCAGTCACATGGCTGCCAAGCCACTCCCACTCAGTCACATGGCTGGCAAGCCACTCCCACAAAGCAGGCTACACCAACAGAAGAGGTTCTAAAAAATTTTGAAACCCACCACTATGCAATCCATCATCTCTGTCACTGATCTAGTCCCCAAGGATTGCCAATAATGAGACAATTCTAAAAAGGAGGTTTATCAACAGACAAAGGGAAAATAATTTAATAAAATGACAACCTATTCAGTGGCACAAGCATATAAATTCCTGTAACTGTATATGAAAATAATAGTAATGAAAATTAATTCTTAAATTACTTCAGTCATGACAGGTTAATGAACATTTTACAGCCAGTTACTCTTTACACTTAATGAAAAATCTGCTCACTTTCAACCTTATCGTTCATGAGATTTGAAATTGAACAGACTGAATAACATTATTATCATTACAACTTTAGATATGAATGCTCTTCTTTTTTCATTTTCCAATTGCTGGGGTGGCAGTCTCCAAGAGGTCTGTTTTAAAATGGGTTCACTTCTTAATGAAGAGTGGATGAGGCTGAGAAAGGACCTTTTCTCTTTGTGGCAAACAACCAGACCACATGTGAAGAATTCACTTAGCTGTTATATTGCTTAACACAGCAATCTTCTCAGCCCAATGTGGGTGACACTAGGCAAGTTTCAATAGCATTCAAGGGGGTAGGGGGATGTCAAATACTACCCTCTTTTGTCCATATAGTGATTCCAAACTAATTCCCTGTTGACTCCTCGACTCCCACTCCCACCCCCGGTTCAGACAGACCCTCTCCAACATTGCTCCTCTTTCTTAATCCCTCTTCCCATATTTTCCTGGAAAGAAAAAAGGAAGGAAACAGCAAGCAGGAGGATGGATATCTATATTGCTTCCTTTCTAAAATGGGGACTAAAACTCCATGCGTAATTTCCCATTGGAGATATTAACTCATGATTTTTGGAGTCATGATTCCCCCTAATTGGTCTAATTTTTGAAAAAGTACAATTGGAAGAATTCCTTAGCAATATCTTCTTTGGAACACATAGAAAGAATGGGAAGTCACGGCATCTGCAAATCACTATAATTATTAATTGTACAATAAAAAGACCTTTGCATACAGGAACATCTTATTATTGGATAAGTGAAATGAAACCATATTCTATCCATGATGATCCACATGAATTTCTCTTCTTTGAAAGAACAACCAAGCTGCTTTTTTATTTCTTCATAGTGAATGAAAACTGACAGACAAAATTTGTAGGAAAATTTCTTTCTAGCTGGGAGCCCACTACAAGGAAGCGTGGCAGATCTAATTGGAGAATAGATATAAAGAACTGCAGAAAACAAAAATAATGGATTTGCCCACTAAGAGCAGAGAGTTTGAATATTCTTGAATTTAGGTTTAGAATAGAATAACAGAGTTGGAAGGGACCTTGGAGGTCTTCTAGTCCAACCCATTGCTTAGGCAGGAAACCATATACCATTTCAGACAAATGGTTATCCAACATCTTCTTAAAAACTTCCAGTATTGGAGCATTCCACTGAATAATTTTTCTAACTATCAGGAAATTTCTCCTTAGTTCTAAGTTGCTTCTCTCCTTGATTAGTTTCCATCCATTGCTTCCTATCCTGCCTTCAGAAAATAATTTGACTCCGTCATCTTTGTGCCAATCCCTGAGATACTGGAACACTGTTATCATGTCACCCCTAGTCCTTCTTTTCATTAAACTAGACATACCCAGTTCCTGCAACCGTTCTTCATATTTTAGTCTCCAGCCCCCTAATCATCTTTGTTGCTGTTCTCTGCATTCTTTCTAGAGCCTCCAAATCTTTTTTACATCGTGGCAACCAAAACTGAATGCAGTATTCCAAGTGTGGCCTTACCAAGGCATTGATAAGAACACCAAATCATCCTTTTCTTCTTCCATGTATTCAGAGAAGACTATTTATTCTATTTCTTCCAATAGATGATTTAAAAAAGGGAAGGGGGAAGGGGAAATATCTCAGAGTGAATGTTATTCTGTAGGAGAGTGTAAAAAGAGGATATTGCCGAAGGCATATTCTGAAGGAAAGACATTAAGCATCCCCAGAAGGATGTCTTGCCACTCATATAGTAGTTCAGTAATTTCTCAACATTAGTGGTCTGCTGGCTGGGGAATTCTGGGAGTTGAAGTCCACACATCTTAAAGTTGCTAAAGTTGAGAAACACTAGTACATGTTCTCAACAAGAGTACTGACCCACAGAAACGGGTTAAGCGTATGCATCCTCTTTGCTAATTGAAAATGTATTCAGGTATTGCTTTTTGACCTTTGTGCCCACAATTCCATATTCCCTAGCAGTAGTCTCTTAAATGTTTCAATATTTACCCTTTGAAGCCATGAATTTGGCTGTAGAGCCAAAGTGCACAGAAGTTAACACTTGTGGGGCAAGAGTGGAACTCTACTGAGCGCTTAACCTTAACTCTCCAATTTTTGCTGGACTCAGTAACAAATTATCAATACTTTTTTTTTTACACTGGAAATAATATGGAGCATGTTCAGTGCCAGTCCAAAACTTGAAGAATTACAGGATTATTCCTGACCTTTCCCACAAACAATTTCTGTTCTTTTATTAGGTAGCACAGAGAGAACAGAATTTTCTTTATACATTTTATGTTTTCCTCAAGTATGTAGCTATTTTCACATCTCTCTCTCTCTCCCTCCCTCTCTCCTTCCCTCCCTCCCTCCCTCTCTCTCACACGCACGCACACACACACACACATGATGAAACTGTTAAGGGAGACATGCCAGATTAATATCAATTTTATATGATATGAAAGGTTTTCTCCTTTTCTCACAGTGTCATGATTAGGGATGTTCCATTGAAATAAATGTGGGATCATTCAGGAAGATAAAAGCATGCATCTTGTTATATAAAACACAGTTAAACTTTGGAATTTACTGCCACAGGATTTATGATGTCTATAAATGTCAACGAAAGGAATTCATGAAGGATGGGACCTTCACTGGCTTCAGGTCTTAATGGATTTTTAGTATCTGTTTAAATTACAAGCAGCATATTTGAAATACCAACTGCTAGGCAGCAACAGAGAAAGAGCAATATTGGCCTCCTACTGTAGAGTAAAAAGGGAATGGCCTTGAAGGACTGGAGGAAGAGCTGCTACCAAGGAAACAGTCAAAATAAGGGGACGGAGGTTAAAGCCAGCAAAGTAACATGCATATACATCTCAGTCAAGCCCCTCCATAGATTATACAAGATAAAAGGAAAAGTGGAAAGTGCATTCAGACTTGCAAGATTTGTTTATAGATATACTTGAATCATATGATGATGATGATGTCTGCCATGCAGTGGTGTATTAACCATCAAGCAGACTAAGCACGTGCTTAGGGCACCAGGCCCAAAGGGGGCACTACAAAGTTGAGAAAGAAAAAAAAAACAATTAAGATTTGTACAGTATGTACAAAGGAGAGGGGGGAGTATCAAAATATGTCAGTACTTAGGGCACCAGGAAGCTTTAATTCGCCACTGCTGCCATGACTTACTACACAGGATCTTTTTAACAGGTTGAACTCAGCAGTTCTAATTAAGTATCTTACTTTCCCTGACATCCTTTGTAGCGGTTGCCAGATTCAGCTTTGATGTGAACATGGCAGTTTTGTGGAATTCATATTGCGCATAGCAAAATGGCAAGGTTTCCCACGTTGCTAGCATTTCACCAAGTTAATAGGACTATGGAATATGGAATATGTTTGGCATCAAGACACTAACTTTTGAATGCAATTTGTATATTGCATCTCTGAATTATGTTCTTCTGGAATAATTCAAGGAGTGGCTTTGGATAGACTTTGCAAAACCCTAGCTTATTGAAATAACATAAATATGAAAAGAAATGAGGATATCTCTTTTGTAGTTAATATATTCATTATTTTAAGATTGCTTTTTGTGCAAGAGCTATCAGATTTTATTGACTGACTGACTTACTGATTGATTGATTACATCCCTTCAGATCAGTATTATCTTGTAGTGAGCATTTTACAGGCATTCTTCAGGATATTCTATCTCCAAACTCTCTTTTAAATATATCCATTATCACAGTAATCGAGTCCTTCCACCTTGCTGCTGATCATCCTCTTCTTCTCGTTCCTTCCATTTTTCCCAGCATTATAGACTTCTGAAGGTAGCTATGTTTTGTATAACATATCCAAAATATGACAATTTAAACTGGAACCTTTTGGTTTTCAAGTGAGAACTCAGAGGTACCAGATTAATTATCCAAAGCCAAAATCCAAATGACCACTAGATGGCAGCAGAGAACTGTCTCCCTTTGCTAGAATTCTGCAGCACACAGTCATTATGCCTATTTTAATCTTACCTTATCATAAAGCAGGATGACAAAGCTAAAACCACATTTTCAGTGAAAGCAATGAAAATCTTTTACAAGTTTTCAAAAAATTGAAAATTTTTGCAACAAAAATGGGGCCCCGAAGCATCACAAATGTTTACTGATATAGATACTTTATTCAAATAGGACAGACTACTGTTACTTCAGTATGCTAGAATTGCAAATTTACCCATTACCACTGTAACAGGTACAAATAGTGGTAGGGAATGTAGGGAATTAGAAAACAACAAATTGGGAAAAACTGGATTAGAGATAAAATCTCTAATCGATTTTATCAAAAGAGAGTGGTTTTTTAAATTTATCGATTTGTGTGTGTGTGTGTGTGTGTGTGTTTGTGTGTGTGTGTGTGTTTGCATGTGTATGTGTGTTCCAGTCATTGTTGAGTGAACAATTCCTTGCAGTTTTCTTGGCAAGTTATTTGGAAATGGTTTGCCCTTACTTTCTAGGACTGAGAAAGAATGACTGGCCTGAGGTCACACAGCTGACTTAATACCTAAGGCAGGACTTGAATTCACCATCTACTGATACCTAGCCTACGGCTTTTAAGAACAATACCAAACTGGCCCTCCATGGAAATTTAGGTCATAATAAATCTATTAATGTGTAAGACACAGTCACACGATTTTGCTTTGAAAGTTACATTGCACTAGGAAAGAATATTAGAACTGTTATATGAAAGAAATTTAAAAGGTTAGGTTAGGTTAGGTTTATTGGACTTATATGCCGCCCTTCTCCCAAAGGACTCCCAAAGGACTCAACATAAAAACACATATTACAAAAGTTAAAAGAAAGATTAAATAGAATATCCAAAAAACCCAATAGACATTTACAACGAGATTTAGAAATTAAATTAAAATCAACAATTTAAATTAATAATTTATTTTATTCAGGCCAGGCCGGCTTGCTGGAAAAGCCAACTTTTTAGGGCGTGCCAGAAGGACTGGAGGTCGGGAATTATGTGAAGGCTGAGGGTCCCCTGAGGGTCGCCAGCCGGCACTGCCTGGCTGACGGCATTCTGAAGAGGCCAAAAGAAGCAAAATAGATCCAGTATGCTAGATAAGAAAATATTGATGGAGAGCACAGACTTGATAAGATACAAATGCCTTGTTCACAAAGATGATGAGGACACTTTAGCACCCAGAATGTAAAATCTGCCTTCAGTGAAGCCAAATGTCAATGCTGAGGCATCAGTAATAACCATTCCAGTCAAGCACAAATCAGAACCAGAATAATTTTGGACTCTATGGGATGAGTCAAATTCAGGTTATCATCTTGACTATTTGGTACTTTGTGTCCCCTTTAGTCCTTAGTTCAGACATTGTCTCTATCTAGTAAATGGACTGCTTTCCTAGTTGCTATATTTTCCCAGTTCTATATTTTCCAGATATCCAGACTTTATTTCAGATCTAGTGGAGTGATTCTTGTTTAGGAATGCCAGTGCTTGCATACTCATCTCAGCTTCCATCTCATTTTCCTTCCTCTCTCAGCTTTCTCTCCTTCTACACAAACATCTGAAATGGATGATCTCAATCCTCTGGACCATGTTTTTCCCCCCAATCATTATGACCTCCCAATTGTTAGTCCAATTGCTTTGCCACATGCAGTTCAGGCAGTTGTCCTAGATTCCACCAAGTCACAATCACAATGTTATAAGAATATTATCAACTATTTGCTTTTAGTAAATTCTTTATGCATAGCTGTTGACCTGTGTATATACCACCAAATGTAGCATCTTTCCTTGCTTGCTCATCAGACAACACGTTTCTCAGCTATGCTTGTTTATATTACAATATTACATATTACAGGTTTATTCCTAAAGCAAAATGTTATCTCTATTCTGGTTTACATTATGTCTGATGTTGGGCTCAACATGAGTAAGTAGCAATTAGTTTTCACACACCTGAATGTCTTTTTAACCTTCTTGTCTTTTGTCAGAAAATAAATGAAAGAAGATTGAAGATGTCAGTTTCACATATCGAAAATATGTGTAATACATGCTGCATTTGTTAGTTTTTAGAGTAACCTGAATTCTCCATGACACCACAGAGGAGGTACTCTGCTCATTACCTTATAATGTCTGATCACCTACTGTGAACTGTCTGTGGCTGGCAACCAACTAAGATGTGACACACAGCAGTCAAAAACCTCAAGAGAGTTAAGAAGCAAAACCAGTTTGGGAAAAAAGTTTATAATTGAGATATTTTATGCTCAGCTAGTAAAAATGTATAATATTTGGGATTGCAGTCTGAAAAGATTTTTACCTATTCTTTTGGAGGGGAAATTTATGTAGCATGGTGATCAAAGAAAGAAAATTGTAAAAAAAAAAAAAAGAGAGGGTATCTGTTTTACATAGATATGCTCCCAGTTAATTTCTAACCTAGATTCTGAATCCAAAGGGTATTATGGGCAGGTTCTGGCAAAAATACTCCCTGTGAGAATTTGAAGAACTGCAGCTAGTAGGAATGAACTGAGACAGAGTTAAGAGTTAACTCTAGCAAACCCAAGTAGCATGGCTAATAGTTTTACTTGCTGGGAGTTTTAGTTCAGCAATGTTTAGAAGGTCACAGATTCTTCATCCTTTATAGTACTAGGTTATAAAAATTGAAATTATTTCTAATTATAAGATGCTATAGTACTTTCAAACCATAGTGCCAGTTACTAACTTGATTATACTCATGATCAAATAGCTCTTCATACCAACATTTCAGGAGTCTAAATTTCTATGGAGATTCTCAGTCATCCAGGTCATGGTTGTCCCAAAGGTATTTTTGCAAAAGGCAACTGGACTTTCTGGTTTTTCTTTGAAGATGATTTGCTTCTCATGGAGGAAGCTTCTTCAACTCTGTCTGGATGGTGGGGAATGGAAGGATTTATATTCTTTGAATGCAAATGACCAGATGTCTGCAAGGCAGGGTGGGTTTCAGGCGATTCACGGCGGTCCCCACGAACCGGTTGGTCGGCGAACCTGGAAGTAAGTAACTTCCGGGAACGCCGAACGATCCACCCACCCGCCCGCGTTTCTTACCCGGTTTTGATGAGTTCTGCACTTCCACGCATGCGCAGAATGCATACAGCGCCTGCGCGATCCTCCAGGAGCAGCTGGAGCATCGCACAGGCGCTAGCATGCATGCGTGCACTGCGCGCGTGCACGAGGATGGCGCCGGCCCCATTCCAACCGAACCGGTTGGAACGGGGCAAGAAACCCACCCCTGCTGCAAGGAATATAGATCCTTCCATTCTTCACGATTCATCCAGAGCTGAAGAAGGTTCTTGGATGAGAAGTGAAACATCTTCAAAGAAAAACAAGGAAGTCCAGTTGCCTCTTGAAAAAGCCTCTTTGGTATTTCAGGATTCTCTTAAATTTCACTGAATACATCAAATTGCTTTTCCTAAGATTGACTGAAAGATCACTCCCTTGCTCATATGAACAGTTATCTTGAAATGCGTCCTATAGTCATCTAGAAACAGGAAATATGCTGTACATATACTGCACAGTGTACAGAATTGGTCAGCTGAATGAAAGGAGATATAGCAAAACTCTAGTTACTAAAGCATCATAGCCTAAAATTTATAATTAAAAATACATGCATGACTGAAAGCCAAAGTAGTTTGTGGATCCTTGACATTTGCAAACATGGAATTGTATCACATGACATTTGAAATAATGCACATCTTAGGTTCAGATAAGAAACTATTTGACATTTTGGCTATTCTGTCTGAACATGAAAAAAACTGGATGGGTTTTTCAAGCATTTGGCAGAAAGGATTGAACAATCTCAATAGTTTCTACTTAATCTGCTTCTCTTTCAACATCGACACTCTCTGGTAGCAACGTTCCTCCTTATCTTTGTGAATAGACCGAGGGATTCCTTTAGTTATCTTTTTGCTAAGTTAAACCTTCATGGTGCAAAAGACTAATAGTGGGAAGACAAAGGCCATTTATAGTCCATCTTCTTGTTTCAGTTAAAAATAGGACACATCCTGACAACAAAGGTATGTGAAAATTTGCACTTCAAGCTCCCCAATGCTTATCATTACTGTGTTTCCCCAAAAATAAATTTTGACCTCCGAAATAAGCACTTGGCCTTATTTTTGGGGAGGTCTTATTATTTTTGAGGCGCCGCAGGCTGCCAGCATGGTCACCTCATGGCTGCAACTGTGTTGCAATACTTTAGGGGAGGGCTTATTTTGGGGGGAGGGCATATTTTAGCACATGCACTCAAAAGCTTGATTGGGCTTATTATCTGGGGAGGTCTTATTTTGGGGGAAACAGGGTATTACATTGATTAGTAATGGTATGCTGGACATTTTCTTCTGTCTTTCCTCAGTCTATTACTAATCAAGTGCCTTTGCTGACTCTGACTTTAGCAAGATGGGTGAAAGAGGAATGTTTCCATGTATTTGCTGCCATCATGAATCAATTCTGAACAGCTATCAGAGCAAGGTAAGTGTTCATAGTTTTCAGATTGACTTAATGGACCATTTTGTTTTTAGTAATAGTAAAAACAGATATACCTATTACTGATGGTCAAAGGCCAAAATTAATACCCATTTATGCAATACTTGCCATCCTGTAATCCTGTGAAATGCAATTATGTCTTGAACTAATAGGATTTTCATTGCTGAAAACCTCCCAGATAATTTACTGGAGAAGCATTTGTGAGTAGAACTCTTTAGCATTTATAGTATTACCAAAGATTATGGAGTGGTTGAACATAATGATGGGAATAGACGATTTTGCTTGTACATGTAATTAGTTTAACTATACAATAAGTCATATCTGGATAACGATCAAGTTAAATATCTCAAGTGTTTAGGGAAGAGAAAAATGAGACACAAGCGGGTTTTTTTTGTACCAGTAAGTACAAATCAATGAAAAGATACATAAGAATAGTGCCTGTTGCAGTAGTTTTTAGTTCATTTTCTCTAAGATTAATAATCTTAAATGCAATAATTTAAGAAACTAGGAGTAAGAGTCAGCATCAATTGAAAAAAAAAACCTAGATGTGTGGAAACACTCTCTGTCTCTCTCCATGGAAACAAAAAAGAAACATCTCTTCTCCTGCTCCCCCCTCCAACAAACATATCAGGCTCTACAGAATATTGAATATCAATGAGCCCTACTTCACATTCAATGACATCACCAGGAAACAAACCTGCGTAGAGATTTCACTGCCACATTATCCAATTTATGGATGCGTTATAGCAATGATGGCGAACCTTTTCAGCACTTAGTGGGGAGTGCATACATGCATGCACATTTTGCACACACAGACATGCTTGTCTGGGCTGCAACCCAGAAGCGGAGCTGCCCAGGGAGCATGCGCATGCTGGAAAATGAACTTCTGGTTTTTGGCGTGCCCATGAGTGCCGGCCAGCTAGTCTTCCAGTTACTGGCATGCAGGCACACATGACAATCAGCTGGTTGGCGTGCATGCTCCTGCCAGAAAATGGAAGGCCATGTCTTCCAGTTTCTGGCACTGCCGCATGCATGAAGGCCAGCTGATCATTGCGCATGCATGTGCACCATAAACCCAGAAGAGGAACGGTGAAGCCGCACATGCCAGGTGACATGGCTCCACATGCTACTTCTGGCATGTGTTGCCATAGGTTCACCATCATGGGGTTATAGCATAATTTCCATGGAGAAAGATCTAGGATTTTGATTAAAATTTCCACTTGGGTAGAATTTAGGTGGTGAGACTGGATCTTGTGTGGAATGAAGCTACCATCCATCAAAGAATACTATTGATAATCAGAAAGAAAATATTGTAATTAGGGGTCTTGCTTGGTACAAATTGTAAATGAAGTCCATAGTCTTCACTTACAATTTGTAAAAAAAATTCATATTATCAATCTAGTATATATAAATGCTTTATTATCATTATCAATCATTTATTCGACTATAGCTATTATTACTTTGTCTTATACATAGTACTCAAAATTTAACTATGTTTAACTAAATTTTATTGTGACGTTTCATTTTATCATCCTGTATCCTTCCAGAAATAGTGCAGTCCAATGCCTCTTGCCATTTGTAAAGTCTGTATTCTAAGTGTTTTCTTGATCAGTCTTATGGGGACTTCTCTTGACAACTTGTTGTTCATTGCATATCTTACAAGGATACAAAACCCTCCATCTGTTCCTTTCATCAGCTTGTCTTTTGTTATCACTGGTGCTTCTGCCGAAATTCCTCTCATTATTTCTGCCAATTTTTCTCCCCTTTCTTCATCTATGTTTTGACATCTGAAATAGAGTTCCAATTCATCAATCTCTCCTTTCTGTATTTCAAAAGATTGACTTTTTCTATGGGTTGAATTAATGATCATCCTTAATTGTGTGGTCACTTTCCCCGTGGCTCAGGGAAAAGCTCAGGAACAGATAGTAGCCATCACTTCTCTATATATTCTGTTCAGATCCTCACTGTCCAGATTCACAACCTGGAAAAAGAAAACTCATCAGAAGTGATTGCCATGACTGGATCACCATAGCCCATATTTATTATGTTATGATTACATCCCCCATTTCTTTAAGAGCTCAATGTGTTATTCCCACCTATAACCCAGTGAGATCTCCACTCTCTGTCTCTCCTCTCTCTGTCTCTGTCTGTCTTTCTGCCTCTGTTTCTCTATCTCTGTCTCTCTGTTTCTGTGTCCCTGTTTCTCTGTCTCTGTCTCCCTGTCTCTTTGTCTCTGTCTCTCTGTCTCCCTATCTCTGTCTGTTGCTATTTTTGTCTCTGTCTCTCTCTCTCTTTGTCTCTCTGTCTCTGTCTCTCTCTCCCTCCCCCCTCCCTCCTTCCCTCCCTCATTCTCTCTCTCTCTTTCTCTCTCTCTCTCTCTCTCGTGATTCAGTGAATTTCCAAAGCTGAGAGTGGATTTCAACCTAGGTCTTTCTAACCTTCCTAGTCTTAGTCCAATACTTTAACCACTACCCCACAAATAATCAACTTGAGAAGCATCTGGAAGTATAGAATCATAGAATCATCATAGGGATGGTGCAGGTGAATATTAGTAAGTAAAGTTCATCTTCTCTATTTACTATGATTTTGCAGTGAAATATCATTTCTAGTGGCAGGAAATTAATTTAAACATAAAAATGACATGTAAACAATTATTTGAGTATATATTTAGTTTACAGCACTACTTTTGTTTTGTTTTTTTAAAGATCAGAGATATTGGGATCGGTACATAAATTATGTCTGATTTTGGGACTGGAAAGTAATATGAGTTAACAGTAAGGGAAAATTTTATGTTCAGTATTGAGAAAAATCAGTTGGAGAAGCGGAACATGATTATCCTGTTCTGGTTTCTGTGTATTAAAGAAAGCAAAAGTAAAAACCAGCATTAGATGAATTCAGGGACGTGCAGACAGGGGAGGCATGGGAGATGGGCCTCACTAGTGTCATGAGGAAAAGAAATTTTTTTAAAAATAATTAAAAAGGCCAAGGTAGTTGCTGCCAGGCTCCATGGTCACAGTGACTCTGACTCTGCTTAGTGCTAACTGTAGGGGGAAGTGAGAGAACTATGGGCCTCCTTTGCATAAGGAATTTTTTGCCTTTTAACCCATGCCCAGAGTTAAGCAAGTGTTAAAAGGTGAAAAATTCCTTATGCAAAGGAGGCACGTGATTCTCCCGCCTCCTGATCTGGGAGCAGCAAATCATGCCTTGGCAGCGTTGCCTTGCTTTTTTATTTAATTTTTTACATTTTCATCATGGCGGGCGGACAAGAGGAGAGTTGAAATCCACAGCTGGAAAAGGTATGTGGATCAGACCGAGGGAGGGGGGGATTCAAAATGATAATTTAATTTGTAATTTTTTGTGAGGAATTTGTGTGTGTGTGTGTGCATGTGTGTATTTCTTTCGGGGGGGGCGAGGCGGCGGAGCGTGGCAGCGGCAAGGACGTTCTCGCTGCTGTGTCCAACAGGCCAGGCATCTCGCGTTTATGTCTGCCATAAATGTGAGATGTCTGGCCTGTTGGAGACAGCAGTGGCAGGGGGAGGAATGGGCTGGGTGGGCTGGCTGGCTGGTGAGGGGGGAATCATGGCCACTCAGGCCCCGGCAGCAGGGTTTTAAAGTGGTGGCAGGCACCGGTGGCAGGACTTTAAAGACCTGGTGCTGCCTCCGCCATAGAGCGGGTCCAGGTCCTGCTTTATGGCGGATGCGGCACCAGGACTTTAGCGGGGCTTTCACGCTTGCCTCACCGGCCATGAAGCTCACCGCACGTCACTGGATGAATTAGCCATCAACTAATAATCAGTGAAACTGGTAGAAATCATCATTATCTGATTATGCTATTTAAGTCAAACCCCAAAAGAACCACATAAAACTTCTGGATTATTTTCTAAGACCCACATAAGGCATTTCAAGATGAATCATGTCTATTTTTGACTAAGGACTGGTTATGCCCAAAGCAATAAAAACACAGAATGGGACAACTTGCTGCAGCCAACTAGCCATAGCTAACTCACAACAATTAACTCGTCATGGCCAATTCGCTGTGGGACAATTTAACAATTCAATGTAATTATTGAAAATAAATAAAAAAATATTTTAATTATTGTCATTCACACATTTCATTCTCCCTCTCCTTTTGCATCATTTATTGATTCTATGCCAACATTTCTTTGATATTAGAGTAACTCTTGTCGTGTAGTGAGTTGTCTTGTGGCAAGATGGCCAGGGCAAGTTGACCATGGTTAGTTGGCTGTGGCAAGTTAGCCATGATGTTGTATAAATTGTGTTGTACTCCAACCTGATCATTTAAAAAAAGTTTTAAACAAACTCTTTTGGCAATGTACTTAATTTACAATTTGTTGACTCCTGATACTCTGTTAGCACAGGAAAATTTCATAACTTTATATATATTCAAATATACTCACAAATAGACTTCTCTTTGTCCATGTTTTAAAAATGTGCTTTTTGGCAACGTTTCAATTGTTAATGTCGCAGCTTTCACTGATGATTTGTTCATTAATGCTATTTCCCAGATCTTTTAATCCTTTAGCTATTTGGCATCAATTAAGAAATAAGGATTTACTAGAAAATGATTTTTACAAATGGTAACAGTGTCCTGCAATAATAATTATGTTTCTCAGAAACATAAGTCTTAAACTGAATCCAGGAGGATTATTTTATAGTGACTTACGGATATAATATTAATTCCAATTAATGCAGCACATAGAGATATTAACACTGGAAACTGCCTAACATTCAATTGAAGGATCCATCCTGCTTAGAACTATATGCAGAGGCTGTTTATGGTTCTCCAGGGCATTAACAACTTTGTGCCTTCCAGATGTGTGGCCCTACAACTTTAGAATCCCAAGCCAGTAGGCTTCCTAGAATTCTGGGAACTGTATCCCAATACATCTGGAGATTAACAGGTTGGGAAAGATTTCTCTTCACAAAAGTACAGCTTGATGCCACATGGAGTCCACCTCTATTTGTGGCCTAAAGCCAACATTTTGGTGCTTTGGCAGGTTGAATGGATATGGTTTAATAGAAAAAAATCTGGCAATACTTAAACATTCATCTCACAACTTAAAATACCTAAGCCATCTTTGGGCTATGTCACTTTAGACTGATGGTTGTAGGGAAGAAGAGTTATATGCAGGGGTGAAATGCTCGGAAGTCTGCTACCAGTTTGCATCGTGTGTGCATGCGCGCTGCGCACATACGGGCACCGCAGGCACTTCAAAGCCTTTTCTGAATCTGCAAAGGTAAGTAGAACAGCGAAGGGGGGACAGCTGTGCCATGTGATTTAGATTCAAGGATTTTCTGCTTTCTACAGAATATAAACCACATGGCACAGCTGATTATCGCACAGCTGATTGTCGGAAAACATTTTAAAGCATTTAAAGCATTTTTTTTTACTACCAGTTCATGCGAACTGCCTCGAACCAGTAGCATTTCACCCCTGATTACATGTGTTAAAGTGCATGGCATGTAAAATGTTCTTTAGGAAAAAGAGTAGACTAATTCATCCTGTGTGTTTACAGTTAGTCCTTGACTTACAACCACAATTGAACCCAAAATTTCTGTTGGTAAGCAGGACAGTTAAGTGAGTTTTAGCCCATTTTATGACATATTTTTTGCCACTGGAATTGTGACGCTAATAATATGGCTGTTAAGTGAATCTGGCTTCCTCATTAACGTTGATTGTCAGAAGCCCAGTGTTATAACCCAGCAACAACCTGTGTTGCATTCTAATTGGTTGGTCAAGGCACAGCATCTGATTGGCTGGCCTCGTGACAGTTGGGCTTGACAGTTGCTTCTGGCTAGTATAAATACCCTAACAGTTGCAGGGAGAATCTTTGAATCGCTTGTCATCTGGTACTAATAAAGATCTGTCTTGCATACATGGCTCCTGCGTGTCAATCCCTCACAACAACAACCCACACTCACACACGAGTTTACAATACTGGCGACGAGGATGGGATTGATATGCGATTCCCGCAGGAGCCAAACAACATCAGAGCCAAACAACATCAGCCAACTAGTAAGGAGCCACAGGACAGCCAGAAGCCTGTCGCTGCCTCCGTTCTCCGGGCCGTGCTGCCTGCGCCCACTGCGAGCCTTGCCGCCGCGCCTCAACTCCTGCCGAAGCCGCTCGTTGCAAGCCTTCGGTGCCTACAGGCCTCCAGGGCCTGCTTTCCTGTCCTGCCTTCCTGTCCTGCCTGCCTTCCAGGCACCTAGCTGTTTCCAGCTGCCTCTGCCGAGGCCGTCCTACGAAGCCTGCAAGCATCTCAAAGCCCTGTCTCCACTTCGCTGCCTCCAGGGCACGAATTCAAAGCCTGTCTCCACTTCGCTGCCTCCAGGGCACGAATTCCTTCCCGCGATGCCTGCCTGACCAGGAGAGAGAGAGAGGAAGAAGGAGGAGGACTGAAGTGTGTCCCTGCCATCCGTCTCCTGCCTTGCTTCCTCGGCCTCCTGGCCTCAGCTCCACGCCTCAACGAAGGGAAAGGAGAAGCCTGCCTTCTCGGACTTCCGACGCCTCCTCGGCCTTCCGTCGTTCCCTGTCTTAGCTGCCTCCAGGGCCTGAAATCCTCCTGTCCTGCCTGTCTCCTAAGATACAAACCTGCTTCCCACACTGCTCGAGGCCTTCAACGAGCCTGGACTGGGGAATTCATTGGGCATGTGCAGGATTGTGAGGGAAAAATAGAAAAAAAAATGTAAATAAAGAAATAAAATGTGAATAGGCACTGGGGGGTAAGGAAATTTACTAAACTAATTGAAGCTACTAACCCAGAATGTTCCTGGACAGAGTTGCTAAATTTCTACTTCTGTTTGAGTTGCTAAATGTCTACTTCTGTTACAAAGTTAAGCATTACATTAAAGTGGTTACAAGTGGTTACAGTTATCAGGTTGACTGGGGGGAAGGAGAGAACACAATTGCAAATGGTAAAACTGGAAGAAAAAAAATGTGAATGAATTGTACAACACAGAAGGGCAAATGTACAATGTACAATTGATTGGTTATTATACAAATAACTGGGGGGAAGGAGTGTTATAACCCAGCAACAACCTGTGTTGCATTCTAATTGGTTGGTCAAGGCACAGCATCTGATTGGCTGGCCTCGTGACAGTTGGGCTTGACAGTTGCTTCTGGCTAGTATAAATACCCTAACAGTTGCAGGGAGAATCTTTGAATCGCTTGTCATCTGGTACTAATAAAGATCTGTCTTGCATACATGGCTCCTGCGTGTCAATCCCTCACAACAACAACCCACACTCACACACGAGTTTACAATACCCACAAAGGTTAATCATTTGACTCTTGGACTCTGCAGCCATCAAAAATATGAGCCGGTTGCAAATGTTGCAATTTTGATCATGCGACCATATGTTGGGGATGCTACAAAGTGTGTAGGTCGCAAGTGGGAAATGTGGTCATGACTCAATTTTTTCGGTACCATTGTAACTTCAAATGGTCACTAAACAACTGGATGTAAGTTGAAAACTACCTGTATATATGTGTGTTTGGGGAGAAAAGTATTCCTTTCACATAGCAATACATGAAAAATGTATTGCATAACAAAGGATGTTTATATGGGGAAAGATTCACAGAGAACCATAATTTGCATACCTGAAAAATGTTTCATGCCCTGATAGTTATTTGTGCCTCTAATATCAGAAATGGATTTGGAAGAATGTCCAACTTAATATTTTAGGATGTGCATAAGGAAAAATATATCTGTACGAGTGGGCAAGAACTATCACTGCTATTTTAGTTTCCTGTAGGAAAAAAGCTGATCTGCTGTTGTTATTATTATTTTTCTAGTTCAAATTCCATAATGGTGTGATGGATATTGGAATTGTATGATGATGATGGATGAAATCCAGTTTTTGTGCTGTACTTCAAACCACAAAATGTCCTGGAATGACCCTGACTATTCATTTTTTGAGAACAAACGAGATCCAACGAATTGAATTTTTATCAAGAGAGTTGCAAGTGCTAGAGGGGACAGCCATTAACAAGCTAGTTTTATTCATGTATAAATCAATACTTCATTCAGTCTATGCTGTAAGTGAATATGTTGATGTAGTGATTAACTAAAATTACATTTTTTCTTCAGGTTCAATTCCACTGCTCCCATGAATCAAACTTCTTTGGCAGAGGAAATGAAAAAGGATCAAATGTTCTAACAGACCTTTCTTAGATTTTTTTGACTAATTAAGTGTAGTTATCAACAACAAATCACATGCATTCATTGGGTGTTCAGTCTTCCATAACTGAACAGGCATCAGGTACATGTCAGAAGAATGTACGCAAATGGAGGGACAGCACCTACAAAAATTGCCTGTCTGAAAGCATCCTTAGTAAACCTAGTGTTTACAAGTCAAAGTATTGTCTTTCTTAAGAAATGTCTGGCTGATTTTGGTGAAGATATGAAAGAACTGTTAAAAGGAGGGTGGGAGGAGAATGAGCAATTAAGGACTGACTTGGATAAGATCTTACACAGTCCAAAGATTAAAGCAAGTATGAGAAAGAAACTCAAAATAATCCGGCCCTGATTTTGTATAAATGGGACTGAAAAAACAATACCTTGGACTGGCTTTCAATATTCTGTTTTTCTATGCTAAAAATAGCAATTTTGGGATCTCTTCAGAGGTTCTTGATCTGGCCTATCTCCAAAGGGTGAAACTAATTAAAAAATAAAGGATGGGCTGAATTTGTTCTTTGTGTTTACTTGTTGTTTTTTTTTAAAAAAAACATGTAGTAAAAGACCCTAGAGAGAAATATTGAAGTAGGAGAGGAGAAGGAAAAAGTTGCTTTATCAATGATAGTGTTTTTTTTAACTTTTGATTTGCATATGTTCACTTAATAAGAATGATGGATTTCCAAAAACTGAGCATCTAACTATGCAATCATTAAATCATTCCAAATGGTGAGCGAACAGGGGATTATTCTTTACCAGCAAATACAGCAATAGCAATAGTACTTAGACTTACAACACTCTCTGTGTCTTCTTTAATGTCAGCATATTGACCCCAACAATTTGGATCCTATTTTACCAACCATGGACAGATGGAAGGCCGAGTCAATCTTGAGCCAGTCAACATCGAACTGCAGGCTGTGGGCAGAGTTGGTCTGCAATATTGCATTCTAATCACTGCGCCACCAGGGCAAAAGAGAATCCTCTGAGCTTACGTATTGCCTCTTTATAAAATAAAATGTGCAATCAAAGTGGTGAATCTTCTTCTATCATTAAGACCAAATGGTTATGGGTATGTAAAGCCTCAGAATCTGGGAATTTAACATCTTTAGTTCTGGATAGGAGTGCCCTTCCCCAGGCAGACCACATGTGCATCTTGGGGTTCCTCCATGACTGACAAATTCCTGATCAAAGAGCAGGTTGCAGTCATGTCTAGGAAAACCTGTGCACAACATCGTGTTGTGGACACTAGTTGTGTCCTGTCCTGGATCATAAGGCTCTATATTTAGTCACTAATGCTCTAGTCACCTCATGTTTGAACTACTACAATATGCTCTAGAAAGGGCTATCCTTGAAAAGATTCTGGAAGCTACAATTGGCACAGAATGCAGTAAAATGGGCAGATTGCAGAATGCAGTTACATGGACTCCTAGAGTAGCCCATGTAACAACTACTGTTGCGCAAACTACACTGGTTGCCAGTTTGCTTCAACCAATTCAAGATGTTGGTTATTACCTGTAATGGCATGGATCCAGGATACTTCAGGAACTGTCTCACCCCTATGGGATTGGTCTATCCTGCTTGCTCTGACAGAAGGGTATGTTGCAGACCCATTGGGCCAAGAGATTTTGGCTTGCAGGGTCCAAGAGAAGAATGTATTCTACTGTGGTCCCATCCTGTAGAACATTGTGCCCCTCAAGGTGAGATCTGCCCCCAGTCTTTTGGGCTTCCCAAAGTGCCTGAAAATGGGAACATTCCATTTTGGGGGTGTTTAGTAGATTAGGAGACACTCCCAGTCCCACTATATTTATGTAATATCCTTTTTTATCTTTTATCTTAATTAATTTTAATGTTTTAACTTTTAATACTAAATGTTTTAATGTTTTTAATGTTCTAATTGTTTTATTTGATATTTTATAATGTTGGAAACTGCCCAGAGTTACTTGACAGTGAAATGGGCAACATACAATTTAAATAAATAAATAAATCATTCAATCCATCTGACTAGCAGTACTGCATGCTCATCTAACAATTACATAAATGATCATTCTCTGCAAGATGGTATAGTAGTACTGATTATCATCTTTATCCCTGTAAGAAAGGACATAATTTTATTTTGAGAAATGTGAACTAGGGTTTCCTAAGAAATTTTAAAGAAATGTAGAAACCATGTCTGATTTAAATTCCATTTTAACTAAACATCTATGCCAAGTTGATGGATCTATGGTGACCTCTAATATCAGTAATATTAGGGAAATCTTTTTGCCTTTCCTTTGAAGTACTTCTGGAATTTTAGTTGAAAATATTTAGAATTTCAGGAGGGTCATTTTTGCCATTCAGCAAGGTGAGGATATTATGGAAAAAGATGATACAATAGATATACAAATGAAACCATTTGATTTTGTAAGATATTATTTGAAGGGATTATAGATTAATATTGTTAAAAGTAAAGTGAAAGAAAATAAAGTTGGTTTATTTGATCAAGGTTTAAATAGATATAGTGCTATCTATGGTAACCCTGAATGAAATTTTGCAGATCAGGACTGAACACTGAGGCTTTAAGGTTTTGTTTGTGGGTAAAATAAGAGATATGGGAAGAAGATATCATTGGTTGTATTCAGGGATGGGATTCTACCGGTTCAGACCAGTTTGGGTGAACCAGTAGCTCCCACGATCAGCTGGGAGCAAAACAGTCACTCCGATGACCGGGTGGGTGGGCTCAGCCACCCGTTCCTGCTGTATCCTGTCCTCTATTTCCTGTTTTCTAGCTCATCTCAATTGCGCAGCACAGGTGATTCCCCTCCCAGCTGTTTTACTTACCATTGCTGACTTGGAAGATAAGCAGCTGAGATTTTGAATGCTTCATTTTCAGCACTGCGTGCACGCATAAAGCACACATACACGCTCACCTAACCAGTTGCTCAACCAGCAGCATCCCACCATTGGTTGTATTTTAATAGAAGGTGATACATTACTAAAATTGTTTATACTTATAACAAAGGGGGAATTCATTTATTTAAATAATTTTCTATTCCTGATGTACATGCTTATTTCTTTCTTTCTTTTCTATTTTTCTTTGTGTTTTTTTCTGCTATTTTTATTTGTTTAATTTGTATTAGCGTTTACCTTTTCAAGTGTAATGTTCAATAAAATTAATACTTAAAAAAACAAATAATGAAATATGGGAAGCTGTCATGGGTATTAGTTATTAGTTCTCATGGTTGATTTGTCATCAAGTTGCTTTATGAGGACCTCACAAGACCAGTAAATAGCCCCCCCCCCCCAAGGATTTAATAAATGTTGGGTCTTAATCCCAAAGCCAAAACTTTTTGATCTATGCTATGAATCAAAACTTTTACGGAGAATCCTCTACTGCCCTTCCACATCTGCAGCATGCAATGAGGCTTCTGGTCACTATGTGGTGTCCATATACCCTGCCATAAATGAAGGATTTGTTTTTATTTGAGGAAGACCCAGGATTAGCATGGATAAAGGGAAGATAGATTTAAAACTAGTTTTGGTTTGTTCCCCACTGAACCATTTAAGCATAAAGATGAATTAATAATTTTGAACTTTTATTTCAAATATTATTGCACAACACTAGCAACACTGAGCAAATCTATGCAATAGCTCTGCCTCATTATAATTGGCAGTTACCATGTATACATTACTTTAACTTAAATTTTACATCCATCTACTGTGTGATTCCTTGTATAAATGTTTACTCCCACATATCTTCCATTAAATTGCAATCTAAAAATATATCACTACTTCATCAAACAGCATATGTTTATTTCATTGTTATTATCGCTTTTCTATTGGCTTTTGAAAAGCACTATTCAAACCATAGTTGAGAGAGTCTTCTCACTATTTCCTAACTCTCTAGGGCCATTTTTCATAATTACTAAAATCTAATTGTCAATTCCTTTGATCTAGTTTTAGATTTACAGGGTGGTCTTATTTCTTAACATCTAATGTCAGATAGCTGGGGCATCATTGCTAATCTTCTGCATATATTTGAGACTTGAATATTTATGAGCAACATGCTTTGAGAATTATGTTTGCTTTGAATGTGTAAATGTTATCAACAATCCACTAGCTCAGCAGCCCTCAACCTTTTGGACACCAGAGACCGGTTCCATGGAGATGTTTTTCCATGGGATGGAGGGGTTGTGGTTTGTGTGCTGCGTGCTGCATACATCTTGTGGATGAGGCTTCACTTATTTGTGCAGCCTGGTTTCTGGCAGACCAGTTGTGGTCCACGGACTGGGGTTTGAGCACCCCTGCACTAGTTGATATTGGCCAAAGCAGGGGAAGAATTTCCCTAATGAAATGCTGATGTGCATGATTCCTCCTCCTCTTCCTCCTGCTCTACTCTCAAGTTTGGGGAGTGGCAAGTGCCAAAAAGTGGACAAGGATGCTTTATGCACATTATCTGAATTTTTAAAAATAGTTTGAGTGGAATGCTTGTAGAAATGAAACCAGGGCCATTATGACATTATATGGCCAATCAGATTTATATATCAGTGTCAGAAAACCAATTAAAATGAGAAGACAGTTCCTTCATTTTGAATGTGAACAGTTGTCTCAGAATTCATTGACAGCTGATATATTATTCTGAGGCAGTGCTCATGGATACAACTCCCAATAAGTCTTAGAGATAATTTAACACACCCTCTTTCTCTTTTTTCTCCCCCCATCTATAACTGGAATATGTAATATTTCATATTTGAAATTTAAAAGATTGGATGCCAACTATATCCTAGTTCTGATAATAAGACCACCCTTAATTATTTTAAATATAATCTGAAACTTGGCCATTGTGTAACTATTGCATTTGCTATGATGTAGAAAACAAAAATAAATTTGTACCCTGTTTTGTGTGAAGCATATTAGAAAGGAGAAAAAATCATGGAGGATAAACTATAAAATATTGAGAAGGCCACTTAGTTTTCTCAATATGGACATGACTAATGGCTCAGACCAAATCTTTTTGAACTCAAGATAATACCCATCAGATTAAGATAAAACATAGGTGAATTATATTTGCACCATGTACCAGAAAGCATTCTTTTTTAGACTGAGGTCCATCCATCAACCTCTTCTCTCTTACTTTACCTCAAGTCCAGATGTTTTCATTTCCTTTTTGTCATTCCTGCCATCAGCTACCTTTTTATTGTACTGTCTTGGCCCTCAGGTGCTGAAGCAAAATTTTAAGATTATATGCAGGATTGCACCTTTCATTTTTTTTTGTACCAGGGACTTTGAGCCTCCATTGGGATATTTAAGAAGCTTAGCATAACCACAGTATCAGATTAAGGTAAGATTTCATCATTAATAATGCTGCTGAAAACCCACACAAAATTATATTTATGATATGTAATAGGCTTCATTAGATACACATTTCCATATCATGAAGTTTATTGTGTTTCCATTCAACCAAAACTTCTTTCTACACAATAAAATGAAAGAAATCTATCTCTGTAGGGCTGGTTCTTCTGTTAGGCAAAGTTGGATGGCAGCTTCAGGCATAGTTTGGGCTTTACTGAAGAAGACAAATGGTTTGTTGTTATTGCCTTTTTATTGTCATTTCTGCTTTGTGTAGCAAAATAAATTAACTGGCAGGCTTTGAGTTTAATGCATTTTTACTAGGCATATATTTCTGGATTTACTTTTCTATCTCAGGCAGAAAAAATAATCTGCGGTGGACTTACATTCCTGCAATGCAGACTAATAGGTAACAAACAAACTCTTTCTATAGGGTTCAAGGCTCAGTGTTCAGTCCTCTAGTTATGTTCACATTTTGGTTCCCAAAAAGATGTTTCTGATCTTAAATGCTTAGGTATTTTTTGAAATGAGAGATAAATGTGTGACCTCATCAAGGCCATGGAATAAGAACATCTGGAATATTAGATAGCTGTGTAGGGATCTTCTACTCACTAAAATGGCTGATGGGAGCAACAGAAGACTATTTTGGAATATATGTACTCCTCAAATGAACAACAGTTCATTTAGTGACCAATTGAAGAGGAAAATGAATATAAAGAAATTAAAATTGCTGATATTTATGATGATTGGTTTGTTTCTGAAAATGGAAAGAGTGGAATACTGAAAGAGGAATTAAATGGAGGGGAAAAAGAATTAAGTTAGATTCAGTTAAGTCTTGATTACTAGGAGGAAAAATGATTTGATGCAGGATATAGTCAAATAAAGGAGGGATAATGATAATATATATATATATATATATATATATATATATATATATATATATGTTATATTTTATGCTGATAAATAAATAAATAATTTAAATGACTTTAAATATATATATATATATATATATATATATATATATATATATATATATATATATATATATATATATATGGATACAATATAAGGAAATGAGATGCAAATTGTAAACAGTGATTTGAAAAAATGATAGAAAACTTTGTTATTAAATATTATGGATGTTTAGCTAGAATAGGATATAAGAATTTATATCCTCATTGGAGGATTTTGGAAATAGTAAATGTAATGCCAGTATGTGGTTATGTATTAAATCTTGGTATATTTCCTTATATTGTATCCATATATATATATATATATATATATATATATATATATATATATATATATATATATATATATATATATATATATATATATATATATATATATATATATATATATATATATATATATGGATACAATATAAGGAAATGAGATGCAAATTGTAAACAGTGATTTGAAAAAAATGATAGAAAACTTTGTTATTAAATATTATGGATGTTTAGCTAGAATAGGATATAAGAATTTAGTGTCATTGGAGGATTTTGGAAATAGTAAATGTAATGCCAGTATGTGGTTATGTATTAAATCTTGGTATATTTTATGATGAAGGATGTTTAAACAACTATAGTCAAATGAAAATGGAGGTATGATGACGGTAACATGTATAAATACTTGAGTTAAAATACTTGAGTTAATATGAATTATGCTTGATGATTGTTGAAGAGATGCACGAAAGCCTTTTGTAACCAACTGATACACTTTCTACAGTATGTAAAGAAAGAAGATTTTATGTGTTGTGTTTGTTTTGAAAATAAAAAAAACTTTAATAAAAAAGATTATTTTGGAAAATATGTACTCCTCAAATGAACAACAGTTCATTTAGTGACCATTCAAAGTTATAACGGCATTGAAAAAAGTAACTTATGGCTATTTTTCAAACTTACAACCATTGTAGTTTCCCCGTGGTCATGTAATCAAAATCCAGACACTGGCAAATGAGTCTTATTTATGGTGGTTGCATTGTAATGGGGTCATGTGAACACCTTTTGTAACTTTCTGACATGAAAGCCAATGGAGAAGACTTAACAATTGCAGTGACTGACTTAACCACTGTGGCAAGAAAAGTCATAAAATGGTACAAAATTCATTTAACAAATGTCTCACTTAGCAACAGAAATTTTGGGCTCCATTGTGGTTGTAGCTTGAGGATTACCGGTATACTTTTTTTGGTTTATCCTGTTTATCTCTACCCCAGGCTTCCCCAATCCACTATCTGTTTTAAACTGATTCCAACGGTTAAAATCCACAACCATTTTAGCTAATGCTGTAATACACTTTTTTATTTATGTACTGTACCTCGAGAAACACATGCAGGTTTGCAACTTTTATTTTTCAGTTTGTGAGATTGAGATTGAGATTTTATTTATATGCCGCCCTATTCCCAAGAGGACTCAGGGCGGCTAACAACTCAAGGAGGAAAGGGAACATGAAGTACAATACAAGTAGTTAAAATAGCCAAGAGTCACATAGCCACACAGGTCGAGAGGGGAAGGGAACTCATCAACCCCAGGCCTGCCGGCACAGCCAGGTTTTAACAGCTTTTCGGAAGGCCTGGAGAGAGGTAAGGGTCCGAATCTCTGTGGGGAGTTCATTCCAGAGGGCCAGAGCTGCCACAGAGAAGGCCCTCCCCCGGGTAGTAGCCAGATGGCATTGGCTGGTAGACGGAACCCGGAGGAAGCCAACCCTGTGCGATCTAATGGGTCTTTGGGAGGTAATTGGCAGCAGGCGGTCTCTCAAGTACCCAGGTCCAATACCATGAAGGGCTTTATAAGTTACGACTAGCACCTTGAAGCATATCCGGAGACCGATCGGTAACCAGTGCAGCTCGCGGAGGATAGGTGTAACATGGGTGTACCGAGGTGCACCCACAATCGCTTGCGCGGCTGCATTCTGGACAAGTTGAAGTCTCCGAATGCTCGGAGCTTTTGTGAACTAAAAGCTCAGAAAATGAAAACTTTAACCCATCTGTATATAATTAACCAACTCAAAGTCTAGTCTAGCCAGGTTACATTTGAATTTCAGAAGAACTGAGGAAAAACAATGCTTGGGTATAACATCCTGTTTCATTTAATAATACTAAATTGCAGCAGTTTCCATACGCTCAGCTAGTCAACCTTGGCATGTATCCCATACTTCTCGCAAATTTTCCTTTTGATTTCCATTGCACTTGAAAATATCTTTAGTTTTGAGAACCATATCTTATATATTCTTTGAAGTCATCCTTTATACATGCTATAAAAGGTAAAATCTTCCAAAACAGACTTTTTTCTTCTACGGTCACCCTTTGAACAAGTCCCAAATATTCCATCTTTCAACCATGTCTATTCATAACTTTACAATAATACATAACATGAAACTGCTGAATATCATTATTGATTGATTGATTCAATATGCATCAATTTGTTTTTGCTTCTTAGCTAACACACAGATAGATTTTCTCCATGATGATCTGTCCCTAACTTGGTCTTTCAGATCTTGCAATGTTATTCCCACACTTCCTCCACCTTCCTGCTGAACATCTTCTTCTTCTTCTCTTTCCCACCATTAAAGTCTTTTTCCGGAAAGTTGAGTCTTCATCTAATAGTAGAACATCATTATTCTCTGGCATTATATAATGATTGGCATTACATACTAGTAACAATATGGTTGCATTAATGTTTGACATTTTCTGACATACTTATTCTATCATTCCTTAAATATATTGTTCTCATCAATAATATTGTTTGCAAAATTAATTTGAATACTTAATACAACTGCATGCATGTATTTATTTTTAACTAGCAGTTATTGGCAAGAGACTATAGTTTCCAGTTCAAAGTCTTCATTTATTTTTCTGAAATATACATCATGCCACCAGTCAAATAATATTTCCATTCACCAATGCTGGGATTTGTACCTCCTCATTTTAAAAATAATATATCGTCATGCTTCTGATTTTTATTGTGGTTGTCTCAAATTGAAGGCATGAGGGACTTTCTGTAATAGCTTCTTTATTTTTTTCTTTGTCAATAATATTGTTTTGAACAACATTTGTCTCAGATCTTAAATTTCTTTGTCCACCCCCTTCGTTTTAATTTTAACAGATTTATATTCATACTAGATTTCATCAGGCTGAGAACATTCAATCCAACCAATATATTAGTATGCAAACTTTTTCTCTTGTATTATTTTATCTCTATACCAATTCTCCTAAGTCAGTTAACTAATTGTTTATATTCTACACCCAGCTATGCTACTCTCTCTGGCACATATTTTTCCCAGAGCTGTTTCATAGATTTAAAATAAAAAAAGTTCATTATGACCAAAAGAAAACACAGAGAATAATAAACAGGCTGGATTCTCCATGGAGAGGCATCTCTGGGATTATTAGTGGGAAGAAATTATCCAGGGAAAGAATCCAAATTTATCTTGCTGACTTCAAATGTACCTAAATATGATGGGGCAAAGTAGGAGAGAGGCAGCCCCTCTATTTGTAGAAGGAGCCTGGAAACAACCTGTCTCCTTCCTGTTCTATACAGGGAAGGGCAATGAACAGTTGGGTTTTGGATAATGAGCATTACACCTGATGAATGACAACTTATGAAGTGTGGAAAAAAATGTAGATAATTAATAGATCTTCCATTTTTCTCAGGACTCCTTTCTTTCTGAAATGTTGGAGATGTTGAAATAAAGAAAGGCAAAAATTCAGTTGTTGGTTTTGTTTCAGAATAATTAGTACAGTAACCAATTGTCCACATTTATTGCTATCCTTTACTCCATTGGTTACATCTTTCTAATAACATTCTAACAATCTCTAGTATATCATAGCACTAATCAGTCAGATTTTATCCCCCATTGTTGGAATCAGATCCCTATTGAAAAGATAAATTGAAATAGTTTCACAAAAGCAGAAACTGGCGAGAGCACCAATAGCTCAGGAAATAATAAATTATGTCTAAAAGTTTTACAGCAACTCCTGCTTCAATCTCTGTTTCAATAAAATGTAAGTATATGGAAGAAACTAAGATTAGGGTGTTTTATCTTTTCTTTATTATTATTCTGTGGTTTCCACTCTTTTCAGAATGTCAGACTGATGCAATTAACAACAGATCCTATGATTCTAAGAGGTCAGCAATTTATAATTCCACTTGTTTAATATTTATCTATATTAAATAAGTAAAACGAAATATTATATATACATACAAACATAAAATATAATCAGGTTATAATTTAATTTATCAGCCTGATTAACCCACCGCAGAATGAAGACCTTTTCATTGAAGATTATGGCCTATAATTAACTACACTGATCCAGTGCAGATTGGTAGATAATTTTTTTTTCCAATTTCCTAGTTTAGAGCTTAAAAAATGTGACTGGGCCAAAGTCACCCATCTGGCTTCTCTGCTTCTTATAATTGTTCATCTTCCTAGAGGATTACATGCCATGCAGTTTAGTCTTTAAGTAAATAAAAAGAAAGAAAGGCAATTCACTACAGATAATATAACACATTTACTTTACCCTGGGCTGAACTATATTTGCCCTAAGACATTAATGGTCTTCCCCATATTTAGTGGGAGAGTTCTCCAAAATTACCTTCCTGGGTAACCTTGCTACCATTTGTGCTGCTCATACATGTTGAATTCTTCTCATCCATAAAACAAAGAGAGAAAATATTTTTTCTCTCTTATTCCTGGCACAGCACCCTTATTTTAAGAGGCAAGTGAGCAGGTAGCAAAAGCAGGAAGGTGTAATGTCCAGCTTGGGTTTTATTTGGGTACATCTAACTATTGGATGCACCCAGATAAACTACTAGAACCAGTGGAACTAACTAGTGGAAAAGTGCAGTAGAAAGCATGATGGATTTGGTAAAGCCAGCAAACTAATGACTAATAAGTTCAAGCAAGAAACAAATGAATGTCTCTACATCTACAATGTCTGTACTCCAGCCATTAGAGTACACCTACTTGTAAGATACTTATTCACATGCTTGTCTGTGTTGTAGGCAGGGATTCCTTCATCTGGCCTTTTTTATTTATTTCTAAGATTTAGAAACTTTTTTATTTATTTCTAAGATCTAGAAACTACCTCACTGAAGAGTCCATCAATAGTTAACAACAATAATAATAATAACAACAACGGCACAATAAAGCAATAAACAGTAACATTTTGCTTTTGTAGCTTACCCTCCATAGTTTAGGCAGTGATTAGAAAATTAGAAAAAAGGACTAATTGATATAGAAAAAAATGTCTTGTTTCCATAATCTTCTACCTCATGAACCCTTAGATCTGCCATGCATAAATTCTCCATAAGTTAAAATTAAGGCGTTACAGTATTTATGTATTTTTCTTCTTTCATATGTTCTAATTTCTGCATTCTTTACGTGGAATTCTGTTCATTGACCATAATAAAAGACTGACTGATTGACAGATTATATTGACAAAACAGATGGAACTGTTATGTTTTCAACAATATATTGTACCAGTGACACCAATAACTGGTTCCAAAATGATTGATAAAATGTAGGAGTTAAAAATACATTTTTTAAAAAAAAGGTAGATCATAAAAAATAAAACCTAACTGATTTTTATAAATGGTCCATTTCATCTATCATTTTTGAAATACTGCTGAGACGGGTTGCTAAAACCTGTTTTGAAACATTTCTAGTGATAGAAAAAAACTTCGAAGGTTAAGACTTCCCCTCGTTTTTCTTGTTTTATGAATATTTATATGATATATCTGAGCTTGACTGCTTAAACACATCCATTCTCTCAATCCTTCAGATCCAATCAAGCTAATCTGGTCCTCTCATGATAAACTAGCAGAAATGGAAAGGGCTTCCCCACATCATATGATTCATTATTCTTGCTTGATCCTTGGTTAATTAGGTGGTGCCAAGGAGGCAGATAATAGGATAAAGAAGTATAATAAAATACTGGTAAAGCCGACTTCCTGCTGCTTCCTCTATAAGAATAGGCAACATATCAGTAGTTTCATATTATAACAAAATTTATTTTATTTGGCACTGGTAATAAATGTTGGCTCAAGAGATATTTATCAAATGAGGAAGGGTTTTTCAAGAGGCAACTGGACTTTCTGGTTTTTCTTTGAAAACATTTCACTTCTCATCCAAGAAGTTTCTTCAGCTCTGAATGGATGGTGGGAAATGGGAAGATTTATACTCCTTGCAGACAGCTAGACATTTGCATTCTTTTAGCAGGTCATTAAGGTCACCTAGAGGTTTATCTGTGTCATCAGGGTCACCTGAGTGGTGTAAATTGGTGTGGAGCCTTTTTGGAACAGTTGAAAGGACTGTGTTGTAGATTGTAGATAGATGATATCGTATTTATATCATCTATCTACAATCTACAATCTGCAACACAGTCCTTTCAAGAATGGTTGCTGGAATAGGGTATGACCAGTCAAGAGAAAAAAGTAGGGGTGTCATATTAGTAGTATTCCAGTATTTGAGGGACAGCCACAAAGAAGTGGTGGTCAGCTTATTTTTGAAAGCACCCAAAGAAAAGACAATGATCAAGGAGAGAAGCAATCTGGAATTAAGCAGAAACGTGAGCAGAGGATTGGACTAGAAGACCTCCAAGGTCCCTTGCAGCTCTATTCTGATTTGATTCACTTTTTATAATGTTGTCAACTTGTCCAGCTAGTTGCCAGGAGTCAACGCTGACTCAAAAAAGAAAAGAAAAGAAAAGCATTTTTGTATAATACTTGCCCAAATATATGCATATCATAAACAATATAATTCACAAATTGTGTAAATGTTTGCAAACAACAGATTCAGTCTTGCTATAATTGGCTTGAAAATATTTTTCCAATATATTTATCTATAAGCAATAGCCACAGTGTAAACATTTAAAACTTTATTCCAGTTCATATCTCCTGGGTTTCTTACAAGGAATTCTGGAATCTATACTAAGTTTAGGAAAAAGTTCTTACAGGAGACTGAATGAAGTTGAGAAATTTGATGTGCTCCCAGATAGAGGCAGAATTTTAGAACATCTGCTTCATGTACAAATAATGAACAGAACACTGGTATCATACCAGTGAATTAATTATTTCTCCCAACATATCTTCTGATAGGATTTGGAAGAAATGTGAAAGTACATAATGAATTTTTAACGCAAATACATATCAAAGCTCCCTGCCTAAAATCTTTGGATGAGCTACTGCACTGGTGTTCTTGAAATCCATAAATCTAAAGGAATCTTCAGGAAGTAAATGTCTTTTGATATTTTCCTTTTAGGATTATGCCACCAAGTATTTCTTGAGTTGCCTTTAATCATCCCTTTCCTTCTTCAAGAGCTTTGGAGAAATAAAATGTTAGCGATCCTCCAGTTCACTTTCATTCCTCTGTATTTTATGTTTTATATACTTGAAATTGTGAAGTTTCTTTGGAATATGTCATGGTGCAACTACATATTCTGAGAGAGCATATTAGGTCATACCTGAGATCGGTTTATCTGAAGAGACACAAAGAGGTAAGAGGAATGTAACTTGGTAATGCTTTAGGAACCTCATAGGCTATCTGTCTGGTTCTGCATAGAATTCAAAGTGCTTTTGCTTAGCTCAGGTCTTACCTAAGTGACATCCATGTGCTCAATTCCACATCAACTTGCTGATATGTAGAGTTTATCTTCAGATTAAGAGAGATCCAGGCAAACTCAGGTTTTTGAGCCTTTAGCTGTGAGAAGGTAGCATCTGAAGAACCTTGTGTGTGCTGATTCTAAACCTCCTCAGTACTTGGAAGAGAAAAAAAAAGATAATTCCTGGGCTCTAGATTATATTGAAAGTTGAAAAAGTATCTTGAAAGAAGGCAATGATAAACTACTTTTTTAAAAGATTTGTATCCTTTTAGGTATTGACTCTTAGAGACCACATAGATGGACTTCTGCAGGCTGATCTCTTTCCAACTTCACTCTTTAGGCTGTCACATTTTAATCTAGTTCGTCCATCTTTCTACTAGTCATCCTCTCCTTTTTCTTCCACTTTTCCTAGCATTATGGACTTCTCAACGAAGCCAAGTATTCACCTTGTGTCCAAAATGTAATGGGGCAAAACTCACTTAATAACTGTCTTACTTAGCAGTGGAAATTTTGGGTTCAATTGTTGATATAAATTGAGAATTACTGGTATGATAACTTAGCTTGGAGATTTGTGTGAGAACTTTGGATTGATATTTTCTACAGTACATTTGTTAGTTTTCTTGCCTAGCTATGGCATTCTCAGGAGTAGTCTTCAAAGAGCCAACTTGAGAAACATCAATACTCTTTCTATCCTCTTTTTTCAAATCTGCAAAATGTCATGACCCTTCACTGCTATTCTACCAAGTGATAACCTGTGGCATATTTCTTGACTGTTGGTTCTTTTATTGTTGATCATAAAATGGGAAAGTTATTCATGTCTTCAATCTCTTTATTGTCAGTTCTCAGATTGGTTGCTGTATGTCTTGTCATTAGTTTGATTTAAAAGGTAAAAGTTCTCCTTGCACGTATGTGCCAGTCATTCCTGATTCTAGGGGGTGGTGCTCATCTCCATTTCAAAGCCAAAGAGCCAGCGCTGTTCGAAAATGTCTCCATGTTCATATGACCAGCATGAATAAATGCCAATGGCACACAGAATGCTGTTACCTTCTCACCAAAGATGGATTATTTTTCTACTTGCATTTTTACATGCTTTCGAACTGCTAGGTTGGCAGAAGCTGGCACAAGTAATGGGAACTCACTCCATTACATAGCACTAGGGATTCGAACCGCTGAACTACTGACCTTTCTGATCGACAAGCTCAGTGTCTTAGCCACTGAGCCACCCTTTTGTTTGATTTACTTTATCTTTATTTTTATTTTTAGTTTGATTTACTTTATCTTTAATCATAGTCCCATTTTTTTCACTGTGCTCCTTGATTATCATGGCAATATAATTTGCATTTTCAGATATTCAGATATTTAAATATGTATTTTTAAAATATCAAAATTTGGATCCTGTTGAATTTAAGGCCCAGGCCAAATAGTCCCTGGACCTCTGATTAGCAAAATATTCCAAAACTCTTTTCTTGATGCACTTTTTATCTGAAATAGAAAAAAATGGTGTGCAATGGGAAAAAAGAATTACATGGATAGAGCCTTCTTGGATATGGCACCTTGCTCTTGGAATATCTGCTTCAGGTTGGTTTGTCTACATTTGTCCTAAGCTAAGAAACTTTTACAGTCTTTCCTTTTTTGGTTTTTAAAATGCTGAAAAATTTTGGAACCTTTGTGCAGAGTGATTCTCTTTAATGAATTCTTCTTAAGACTGCATTTAATTATTACTTTAATAGCAATAGCATTTAGACATATACAGTTCCATAGTGATTTACAGCACTCTCTGAGTGGTTTAAAATGTCAGCATATTTCTGCCAACAATCTGGATCCTCATTTTACCAACCTTAGAAGGATGGAAGGCTGAGTCAACCTTGAGCCCTGTTAGGATTGAACTCCATGCTGGGGGCAGGGTTAGCCTACATACTGCATTCTAACCACTCTGCCATCGGGTTTAATTAATAGAATAATTTAGGGTTTAGTCATACTTATAATATTGGTGTAGTAATCAATGTAGCCAGTGGGTGTTTATGTGTGTGTCTCAGTGATGGGTTGTAGGCGGTATGCCCTGATACGGGCGTACCGTAACTTGCCTGGAGCACCGGGTACCATTCCAGTACAGTGCTCCAGAGTGCCCGCCTGCCCGCCTGAGCTCCTTACCTGTCCTGTAAGCCTTTGGCATTTCTGCACACATGCATGGCGCTTACGGCGCCTGCGCGATGCTCCTCCGAGCAGCTGGAGCAACACAGAGGCTTACAGAGGCGTTGCAGGCAGGTATGATGCATGTGCATGCCGCACATCTGTGTGTATGCACTGTGAGCATCCGCCTGTTCCAAGTGTACCGGTTGGAACGGGATCCAAAACCCACCACTTGTGTGTGTGTGTGTGTGTGTGTGTGTGTGTGTGTGTGTGTGTGTGTGTATTAACTTTAAGTAGCCAGATCTCATGCATGCAAAATCTGGCATAGACAGTTTTTTACTTTGATTTCTAATGTCTTATTTTATGCTACCTAAACTGAAAAGGGTTCTGAAAAACTCAAACAGGTGCAGAGACACCCAGAAAATCTCTGATGCAAGTAAAAAAGCAGGCCTTCAATCATACAGTTATAGCTGCCATATTGACTTTTCTGTCCATTCCTGCAGTTGCCACTTTCTGGGACTCTGATAGGTCTAAGTCTGAACTACAGTATTCAACAAGTTTTATTTACAGGCCAAACTGCAACTAGAACCATCTTTAGAAATATGACTGTTTTTGTTGCTTCTCTTTTATGGATCCTTGTTAGAATAATTTTTTCTAATCTTGTGGTTTTTGAATGTGTTGAGGTTTAATCACTCAAGCCTAGTGTTTTTTCAAACTTAGCAACTTTAAGATTTGTAGACTTAACTCTTACAATTTCCCTAGCCAGCATTTTGGGAGTTGAAGGCCATATGTCTTAATGTTGCCAAGTTTGAAAAACACTGAGTTAATATCTACATGAAAGGCTCTTCTTTTATAATATACTATAAAATTTATTTCAGAACCTAAGAACATATTTTTGAGCACTTTCTATTACTGCTACTGGAAGACAGAGCAATATATAGTGGAGGAATAAGGAAATATTGTGTAATGGTATCAGCAGGTTCAGGATGTTTTGAACCGTGCATTAAAAGGACCAGATAATAGGACCCAGCATGAGCCTTTAGCTTCCAGTGGCCTCTCAGTGTTTATGATAATTATAGTTCTTCTCAACAAAACACTAGAATTTATGTGGATTTACCCATTAAACTCAAACGCTGGTCAAACCTCATTGAAATTAAAAGGGAATGTGTAGGACAACATGGAGTGCCTATCACAATCCATGGGAAGAGATATGATTGAGTGATGTGCATGATTCTTTCTGGCCCTAACATTTGAAATTCAAATTATTTATTTATTTACTACCATATTTATTTGCTAGTTCTAAACAAATGTCTCTTCTTTGTCTGCCAAAATCCCATGCTTTCCAAACAGTCTTTGTTTATTACATTTAAGTTTTCCCCTAAAAAAGTTTCCCCTGAAAGGCTTTTCATGGATTTATAAAAAGAGAATAGTCACCTCCTTTTCTATGTAGAGTAGAAGACTGTTTTTCCCCTCCATTGTTCTTTCCATAGGTTAAACATAGCAGTGATGGCTAACCCTTTTTTTCTCAGGTGCCAAAAACATGCGTGTGCGTGCGACAGCATGCGTGCGGTTGTCCACACGCACAATGCAATGCCCTTCCTGCATGCCTCTGGCCAATCCGCATGCATGTTCCCTCCCCCCGTGCTCCCTTAGCCCCTCAGCACATTCATGCACACCCCTCTGCACCTCATTTTGGGCCCAGCAGGCCTCCCTGAAGCCTCCTGCTAACCTCCATATTTGGTCCTAAAAGGTTTCAGGGAGGCCCGCCAGGCCAAAACAGGTCCTGGGGGAAGCACTGCATCCCCTGAACCCCACACATACACGCATGACCCTTCCCCCACCTGCACACCTGCATGCAAGCACCTCTACTCAGAACCCCAAAAATCAGTTGGCTGATGGGAGGTGCATGGGCATGTGGAGCTGACCTAGGGTGACGGCTCACATGCCCGCAGAGATGGCTTCATGTGACACCTGTGACATGTGTGCCATAGGTTCGTCATTACAGTCCTAGTCCATTTATCATAGCGCTGGATTGTAAATATTTCTTTCAACTTGCCCCAACACTGAGGTACCCTCTGTGGACATAAGTGGAAAAGAACAGACAGTGTAGAGTGGAAAATTACAGGAGAAACTGCTATTGAACTTGGGTTTGTTGATTTCAAACACTGTGTTTGCTTTTCTTTTAGAACATGTATCTTTGTAGAAGTTAACAATATTAAGTTGAGATGTAAATCTCACCCATAGGAAATACAAAATAATTTTACTCATTTCATTGAATTATGCATGGGAGGTGATTATAACTGGCTAACTCTGCTTAGATTACTGTTCAGGGACCACTATAAATCTGTGCTATGCTTAGGTGAGATAAATTGCACCCAGTTGTACAATTATATAAATCTCTCCCTCCAACATCCAATCTTATTCATCAATTATATAGGTCAAAATTCATAAAAATATGCATTCCACTTGGGTAAGTTAAAAGAAATCTAAGAAACACTACAATCAAGACAGGTAACTTTTCTATAAGTTGGACTCACACTGGAAATGCTTCATCACATGTTTGAGCAGAATACGTAATTTACATATTTAATCATGTACAACGAACATAATTTGCATAGTTATTAGTCACATTTGCATACCCTTCATGGAAGAAGCTCAGTGGCATTTTACCCCTCATAGTATCTATTACAGTTCAAACACACAAGAATGTACAAATAAAAATAAACATCTCCTTCTCAGGGGGATTTCTAATGATAATTACAAGCAGGTACTAGGGAAAAAAAGATTTATTTCCCCAAATCCTTCTTCCTTCTTGCAATTTGGGAAAGCACGCAAAAGTAGAACCACATTTCTTGGCAATGCAGATACAATGCTCTGAAAGAAAAAGAAATACAGTGTAGAGTTTGAGATCAACCAGCCCAAGTTCAATAGCAGGTTGGGTAGTGGTTTCCTTTTTACTATATCTTGGGGCTCATTAAGAGAAGCATACATTCCAGATCCCATGATCCCAGATCTCAGAATAATCTATAATTATAACTGAATTGCTAAGCCTTTCAAGACTCATATACTGGATAAAGAATGGGCAAAAAAGCAAAGTCTAAAGTGAATGTCAACATTAAGAATGGAATTATCAGATATTGTAATAACACAATAGCCACGTTGAGCTTGATGGCCAGACAGCAAGTCTGGACGTGATTTAGGTATTTTATCAACCAATTAAGTAAATAAAATATGACCAACAGTATACAATAGAGGTCTATAAATAAAGATGTGATGAGGAAAAAATAGAGGGAACCCAACTCCCATTTTCCAACAAAGCCTTTAATTTTCTGAAAAAATAAGAAAACTAAATAAATGTAATTATGAAATATACCTCAGTCTAATTCATCTTAGTAGTTAACTGACTGAACGTTCAGATTTCCTGAACTTGCAGAACCAGAGATCAATTTTTTGGGGTGGGGGGAGGGCTTCAATCAGAATAAATCAGACTAGAGCTGGAAGGGACCTTGAAGGTCTTCTAGTCCAACTCCTTGCTCAAGCAGGAGACCCTGTACCATTTCAAATGGGTGATTGTCCAGTCTGTTTTTTAAAAACCTCAAGTGATGAAGCACCTGCAACTTCTGAAGGCAAGCTGTTCTATTGGTTCTCTGTACTCACTGTTAGGAAGTTTCTCCTTAATTCCAACTTGTTTCTCTCCTTGATTAGTTTCCATCCATTGTTTCTTGTCTTGATTTTTGGTACTTTGGAAAATAAATTGACCCCCCCTCTTTTTTGTGGCAACCCCTCAAATACTGGAATACTACTGTCATGTCATCCCTAGTCCTTTTTTCTAGACTGGCCATATCTAATTCTTGTAACCGTTCATATGTTTTTGTCTTCAGGCCCTTAGTTGCTCTTCTTTGCACTTTTCCAATGTGTCAACATCTTTTTTGTGATGTGGTGACCAAAACTGGATGCAATATTGCAGGTGTGGTCTTACTAAGGCTTTATAAAGTGGTACTTCAAGTGATTTTGATTCTATGCTTCCATTTATACCGCCAAGGATTGTACTAGCTTTTTTGACTCCCACCACACACTGCTGGCTCATATTTAATTGATTGTCCATTAGGACTCCAAGGTCCCTTTCACAATTATTGTTTTTGAGCCAGGTTTCACCTAATCTGTAGTTGTACCTTTGGTTTTTCCTGTCTAGGTATAAAACTTTGCTTTTCTTACACTAAATTTCATATTTTTGGATAGAGCTCATTGTTTAAGTCTGCCAAGATATTTTTGGATCCTGAGCTTGTCTTCTGCAATGTTGGCTATTTCTGCCAGTTTCTGAAAATCTGAAAATTTGATGAATTCCCCTTCTATTCTGTCATCTAAGTCACTTATGAAGATATTGAAGAGTACTGGGCTAAATAAAATTCATTGTGGTACCCCGCTGCTTACTAACCTCCTTGCAGATGTAGTACCATTAAGGACTACTTGTCGAGTATGGTTTGTCACCCAGTTACAAATCCACCTCATGGTGATGCCGTCTTTCCTACATTTTTCTAGTTTACCAAGAAATAGGTTGTGGTCTATTTTAGCGAATGTCTTGCTGAAGTTTAAGTATACTATGTCCACAGCATTTCGCTGGCCTACTAATTTAGTGATTTTGTCAAAACATGAAATAAGATTGATTTGGCATGATCTGTTTTTGACAAAGCCGAACTGGCTACTAGTTATAACTTTATTTGTTTAATAAAATGCCACTTCCATGCATTTTATACATACTGTATATACTATCACTATCCTATATTCATTCAGTGTTCTTCACCTGCAAAAGATTGCAAAAAATATAAAACAACTGATTTTTTATTTGAAACATCATTTGTAACTCAGCACAAAATTATAACCACATAAATGGTTTTTTCTATAAAATAATTAATTCTCTTATTCCAATTGCATACAAGTTTGCAATTTAATATTGTAAAGGAATGTGTGATATGTTTTATTTATCAGTATTTTGAGAATTATGTCATAGTTTAATAAATATTTTGGTATTCCACTCTAGATCCTTTATTCCCATTTGGAATAAAGTCTAAAATAATTCATCAATCACTAAACTCCTTCACTAAAAGCAAAATCTGTTTTGATCATTTGACTCTTTGCTCTGGATTAGTTTTTAATAAGGCCAAATACCCCATTCTCATTCCTAAATAATCATTCAGTTATTTGATCTGATTTGTTCTTTGTCATGCTCTCAACTCAAAAGAAGGATAATCCTATGCAAGTAGGGCATTATCCAGAGATACCAGAAGGGGAAGGGGGATGAATCAAGAGTGATGCTAAATGGAAATCAATTGATGGAAAGCTCGACCCTTCTGGTAATATGCCATGATATCCCACTGCTATGTGTATGAGCAAGGTGGAGTTGGCAATGCCACAGCCTAGTCCTGCTTTCATTTTTTGGGGAAAAAATGACTGTAACTATCAATCCATACTATTTAATTGAAATTAGAAAATTATGTGGGTGTCAGAAGTAAACTAAAAAAACATGTTCATGCCTTATCTGCCCAAGGATTTTCAGACAAGTAATGAGATAACTGGTTAGGTTTATCTTGCCATAGGGGCATGGTTTAATTAGCTTAGCTTTTTTGGCCTATTCTGATATTGACTGCAAGCAGGGTTATCTGCAGAGGTGGTTGAAAAAGGACATGTAATGTTTACAACTATATAATCAAAGCCCTGCCATTTTCTTAGGCATGTAGCATACATGATGTGTCTCATGGACATTAAAAAAGGCACAGGGATTCAAGCTTGTCATCTGTTATTCCTGTGAATACCCCTTGTGGGAAAGGGAGCTTTATCTTTAGCACTTCTTTTGTCTTCAAAACAAACCTGACTTTCTACAATTAGATGATAGTTGAAAATAATGGATAGCTAAGTTATTTTTAAAAAGCTCATGCTAAATATAGGTGTCCACTTGATAGAAGAGTTATTTGACTCATATTCTCTCTCTCTCTCTCTCTCTCTCTCTCTCTCTCTCTCTCTCTCTCTCTCTCTCTCTCTCTCTCTCTCTCTCTCTCTCTCTCTCTCTCTCTTTCTCCAAGCATACAAATAAAAAATGGGCACATTACTGAAAATGCCTCTGCTGGGGACCCAAATGCATTTTCCTCATTCTTTTTTTAAAAAATCTAGCATCTACAGCTTGTTAGGCACTAGTTCCCTATGGGTAGAATTCCGAGTTATAACTGGCTTCTAGTACACATTTTGAAACATAAATGCAACCTTTCCAAGGGAGCCACAAACAAAATATAAAAAAGAAATATGGAGCATATCAAAAGTTGAATCAATACAATGTGATTTAAAAGAAAAATAGATTTTCCCAGCTAGGACATAACTGGAGATTGCAGCACTTTGTAAACAACATTGTTGTCTGCTAACTACCAACAATGCTGAGGTAAAATATATTAGTCACTAATAATGACTGATCACAAACACAGTCAGGTGTCAAATTATTATTTATTTTCAGATAATTACTTGAGCATGCACAGAATAATAAAATAATTGACTTAAGAGTTTTTTTCCTGCAGCAATAAACAAAAAACAAGATTAGTTATAGCACAATGATAGTGTCAATTCTGGGCTCAAAAATTGTAGTTTAGTTCTGTCTTTGGTAGGTGTGGTAGTACAGTGAAGCAAGTGTTTCAGATAATGGCTTTCAAATGAGTTCAAAAATTTTTTTTTCCACTCTTCATCTTTATGGACTGCATGTCCTTCCCTTAATGGATGCTTGGACTTTGGACAAGCCATGATAAATCAATCACTTTAGAAGAATATACTCTAAATGCTTTTTAATCATATATTGAACTGTAAGCTGCCAAATATCAGGTGAGGAACATATAAATAATAATTAGCTCTTGATATTAATCTGGGTCCAACTTAGATTGAGGGATATGGTTTAGATTTTTGTTTCTGGTGCAAAAATATGGGGCTGTGTGAATAAGTTGCATGATTTCATGAATAGAGGGAATGGATCTTTTTCTGTACTACAATGTATATGTGGAGTCCTTGGTGCTTTCCAGCTTGATTGTTTTCTTGCAAATATTTCATTACCTGGCTATGCAATATTATCAGTGCTATTGATTGTGGGGTTTGCTCTCTGTTTATATATAGTATTTTACCATGACAAGCTTCTCTTCTTCAATATTTTTCTGTTCTCTGCTTCAACATCTTCTATTGGTATAATGGATATAATTGGAGCTGACATTCACAAGAACAAGAGCCTTGGAAAAAATGGCAGACCAAGATGTTCCCATAAAGCAAATAGTGATTCCCAACTATTGTTACATTGGTGATGCAGAGTGGATGGAAAATAACTAGAAGACCTGGGGACTGCCAAACTTATAATTATGGATTACAGTGTATTAAATTATATTTAATAAGAGAAATCAAATAATGGATGAAGTGGAGATAAGTGTGGCATCTGCTAAATCAAAGCAGATTCTTACAAAGTGCTTACTGGCAGTACCTGTGTGCCTTCTTTTAAGTATTGACGGAGGGACGACGCGCAGCCAGGGTTTCAACTAACAGAACTCTTTATTCAGTTGACAGCGATTCGAAGAACAAAAACTCGCGCCAAGGTATTTATACTATTTTTAAACCAATCACCGGCCGGGGACGAGACAGCAACTGCTGACGTCAGTCCCTCGGCCAATCAACAGGAACATTACGTCGGCAACACCCTCTGGAGCTCTCAGCCAATCAGAGAGCTAGAGTGTGTTACTGACAGCAAGAATAATTAACCAATATTTAACACCCCTTCCCCCCAGTTCTGCGCATGCCCGAAACGGAGCATGCGTAGTCCTTAAGGTACGCTGGGCGGCGCCGGACCCGCCCAGATCTTCTCATTGCAGGGGAAGTCGTCGGCGGAGGAGGACCTCCTCGTGGTAGCTCCTCCCCGAAGGGAGTGTAGCTCCGAGGCACGCCCTTTCGAGATGGCCCAGAAGGCGGGCTCAACTGCAACGGTAGGTGTAGCCGTGGGGGCGCGTCACTTGTCGTGGGGGGAATCCTCTGGGCAACGTCCTCGGATTGAGCTGTTGGACTGGCGTCCCTTTGGGTGGCGCTTGGGTAAGCAGGGCCTGGTGTGGCGAAGGCCCTCGTTTGCGGACTGCCGGTTTGAGAACGCTGTTGTTGAAGCAGGAGGGGGCCTGGTGTGGCAAAGGCCCATGGATGTGGTCTCTCGGATTGAGGGCTTTGTGCTTGGTGCAGGTTGAGGCCTGGAGCGGCGAAGGCTTCACATTGCAACCCCGGTGCTGCGGTGTTGTCGCTCAGGGGTTCGCGGCCACCAGCCTGCGACGGGAGACGCCTCCTCAATTGATCCAGGTGGCGTCTCCATTGGGTTCCATCAGCCAATTGGACCCTGAAAGAACAGGGGCCGGTCAGGGCAACGATAGCACCCGGCACCCATTTTGATTCCCCCGTAAAAGACCGAGCCCACACTGGATCCCCTAGCTTAAAGGACCGGGGAGGGAGGACCCCCAGATTGCTCGGCTGATCCCCTGAATAGAGCGGATGAAGCCTATCCAGGGGAGTCCGCAGGCGCCTGCCCATCAAGAGCTCCGCGGGGCTTTTGTTGGTAGTTGGGCAGGGGGTGGAATGTTGGCTTAGCAGGTAAGCCGCCACCCTTGCCTGCCAGTCGCCCCGGTCCATGCGGCCCAGTGCCTCCTTAGCTGAGCGGACCGCCCGTTCTGCCCGGCCATTGCTGGCCGGGTGGTACGGGGCTATGGGCGCATGCCGGATCCCTTGCTCGGCCAAGAACTCCTGGAAAGCGGTGGATGTGAACTGGGGCCCATTGTCCGAGACCACCACGTCCGGCAACCCATGGGTTGCGAACATTTTCCGCAGGGCCCTGACCGTACTCTCGGCTGTGGTAGAGCCCATGAGGACTAGCTCCACCCACCGAGAGTAGGCATCCACCACTACCAGGAAGTTCTGGCCGTGGAAGGGACCGGCGAAATCGATGTGGAGGCGAGACCATGGGCCTCTCGGAGCCTCCCACTCACGAGCAGGCCCGGCTGGGGGTTTGGGCCTGGATAATTGACAGGTCGTGCAGCGGCCTACATGGGCCGCTATCTCTGTGTCCAGCAAGGGCCACCAGACATAGCTACGGGCTAATGCCTTCATCCGTGCTATGCCCGGGTGGTCCTTGTGGAGCAGATCCAGAACTAGTGGCCGGAGTGCGGTGGGGATCAGCACCCGATCCCCCCAGATGAGACATCCCCCGTGGAGGGAGATCTCCGCTTGGCGATTTTTAAAGGGCTGGAAGCCCTCTGCCACTTTGTCCGTTGGCCATCCTCTTAGAACCCAGGAAGAGACCTGGGACAAGATTGGATCGGCCTTTGTGTGGGCCGCTACGTCCGCGGCAGAGAGTGGGAACCCGGAGGCGGCAATGGAGAGGACTGAGAGAGAGGGAACGGGGGCGGTGTCCGTCTCCGGGAGTGGGCAACGGCTGAGGGCATCTGCATGCCCTAACTGTTTGCCCGGACGGTACAGCAACGTATAAGAATACGCTGCGAGGAACTCCGTCCAGCGAGTCATGCGGGGGGATAGAATGGAGGGGGTCGGCTTGTCCCCCGCCAAAAGCCCAAGGAGTGGCTTATGATCGGTGACAAGGGTAAAGTGCCGACCGTAGAGGTAGTCGTGGAACCTCTTAATCCCGGACACTGCAGCCAGAGCCTCCTTGTCGATCTGACTGTAGTTGCGCTCCGCCGAGGAGAGTGTCCGGGAATAAAAGGCCACAGGGGCTTCTGAGCCATTAGGGAGGATATGGCTCAGGACAGCCCCTACTCCGAATGGGGAGGCGTCACACGCCAACGTCAGAGGCATCCCATCATGATATTGAATGAGGACTGCCGATGACGTCAGTGTCTCTTTGACAGCCGCGAACGCATGCGCTTCGCGGCTTCCCCAGCGCCAGGCCGCGGATCGGTCGAGCAACCGATGCAGCGGCTCGGCTAGTGACGCCTTGTGAGGAATGAAGGGGGCGTAAAAATTGAGCAGCCCTAGGAACGCCTGTAGCTCCGCCCTGGAGGTGGGAGCAGGGGCGTTCTTAATGGCGGCAATTTTAGAGGGTGTAGGGTGAATGCCTTGGGCATCTATTAAGAAGCCCAAGAATTCTACCCTAGGGACAGCAAATGAGCATTTGCTGCTTTTTAATTTTAATCCCGCGCCCCTGAAACGACAGAGGACCTTCCTTAATACTTCGATGAGTTCTGAGCGGCTCGTTGCAGCGATCAGAACGTCATCGAAATATGGAACTACCCCCGGAAGTCCATGGAGCAGGCGCTCCATGAGACTTTGGAAGATCCCCGGGGCCACGGATACGCCGAATTGTAGGCGGCGACAACGAAAAGCCCCACGATGGGTGACGATGGTCTGGGCAGCCGCCGCATCGTCATCCACCGGGAGCTGTTGATAGGCTTGCGCCATATCCAGTTTGGCAAATATGCAACCCTGCCCCAGGGAATGGAGCAGGTGTTGCACAACAGGGACTGGATAGGGGTTTGCCTGAAGGGCCAAGTTGATCGTCGACTTGTAGTCGGCGCAGATTCTCACCGAGCCATCCGGCTTGACCGGAAGAACTATGGGTGTCTCCCATGGAGCATGATCGACTGGCTCGATGACACCCTGCGCCAATAATTTGTCAAGTTCGGCGTCAACCTTGGCCCTTAAGGCAAAAGGCACCCTGCGGGCTTTCAGCCTAATAGGAGCAATCTGAGGATCTAAGCTAAGGGAGATGGGGGTTCCCTTATAGCACCCTAGCTGTCCATCAAACACATCAGAGAACTCCTGTAGGACGTCCTCAATTGTTGAAGTTTTCACTTGGTGTACCCCCCCAATGGACAGTCCCAGTGCCTTAAACCAGTCAAGGCCAAGAAGAGCCGGCAAATCATTTTTTACAATGATGATTGGCAGCTCTCCCTCAAACTTGCCATACCTAACAGGAATAGGAAAGGATCCCAGAACAGGGATCAACTTTCCTTGGTAGTCCCTTAAGAGTACCCGGGATGGGGCTAACTTATTTTGGGAAACTGTAGGGCAGAGATAGGAGAACATGTCCCATGACAATAACGATCGGGAGGAGCCAGAGTCCACCTCCATCTGGCAAGGCTGACCTGCCAGGTGGACATTGGCTGTGATTTTGCGGTTGCCTGAGGAGGCCTGATTGATGGAAGTCTCCACTTCCTGCGGCTCGGAAACAGTGTGGCAGTCATCTCCTCTGCGAGCTGGTTTCGGGGGCTGCTGGCGGCGCTGCTGCTGCTTGGTTCTCTCAGTAGCTTGGAAGAAGGCAGGGGCCGGCAAGGAGGCTCGGCACACTTGGGCGATGTGCCCCTGCCTCTGACAGCGGCGGCAGATTGCGTTTTTGAATTGGCAAGTTTGGCGGTCGTGGCGGCCTCCGCAGCTAAGGCAAGGCACCCTGGAGTTTTGCGGTGCGGCTGTGGATAGAGCAGGTGGCTTCCGCCGTGGTTGTGCACAGACTTGGTCGATGTTGTCTTGCTCCCGGACCTCACAAGGTGTAATATCATCATAGTCAATGTCATGCACTTGTGAGGCCGGTGCCGGGTTAGTTGACAGCTGTAGCCGCTCCAAATCTGCTGTTGATTGCTCAGAGAGCTCAGCTGCTCTGGCGATCTCGACTGCCTGGAGAAGTGTAATGTCGTGATGGCGGAACATGCGGCTTCTTAAGTGTACATCCCGCACTCCGCACACAAACTGCTCGACTAGATTTTCTTCTAGGTTCGAAAAATCGCACTGGGCCGCCACAGTGCGCAGGGCTTCCAAAAATTGACTGATCGTCTCCCCCGGCTTCTGTACTCGTCTCCTGAACGCGAAGCTGCGGGCAATTTTGGACGGCGTTGGGGCATAGTGCCCCTTCAATTTCGCCATCAAGTTGTCCCAGCCCAATTTGTATGCGGGTCTGGGAGCAGCCATAGCTCTGGCTGAGGCAAACATTGAGGGTTCGCAGCATGATAAAAAGAAGCTGCACTTCTCCTCATCCGTTTGAGCCTGATTTTTGGTAGCGATTAAATAAGTTTCAAAGCGCTCCATGAATCCTTCCCAGGATTCACCGGCGGAGCCGAAAGGAGCGAAAGGCGGCAATGAATTCATATTGATTAAGCTGACTTGTGAGGAGCGGAGTGACTGAGGTCGTGACAGGAAAATTTTTCCTCAGCGTTCGGTGCTGGCGCGGACAGCGACTTACAGCAGCTAGCTGGAATAAACTCTCTGTCCTTAAACCTAGGCTTGCGTGGAATCGCCGGATCCCATCCTCGTCGCCAGTTTTAAGTATTGACGGAGGGACGACGCGCAGCCAGGGTTTCAACTAACAGAACTCTTTATTCAGTTGACAGCGATTCGAAGAACAAAAACTCGCGCCAAGGTATTTATACTATTTTTAAACCAATCACCGGCCGGGGACGAGACAGCAACTGCTGACGTCAGTCCCTCGGCCAATCAACAGGAACATTACGTCGGCAACACCCTCTGGAGCTCTCAGCCAATCAGAGAGCTAGAGTGTGTTACTGACAGCAAGAATAATTAACCAATATTTAACACCTTCAACTCAGTTTTTGACTCCTGGTGACTTCTTGAACTAGTCCCTGCAGGTTTCTTGGCAAGATTTTAGAAGTGGTTTGCCATTGCCTCCTTCCTAGGATGGAGAAAGACTGACTCGCCCAAGGTCACTCTGATAGCTTGATGCCTAAGACAGGACTAAAACTCATTGTGTCCTGGTTTCTAGTCTGGTGCCTTAATCACTACACCAAACTGGCTCTTTTTATTCTATGTACATTGATAATCATGATGACTATTCCCATCAAGTTAATATCACTTCCCAGAAACCATACACTTTATCTAGCACCAGTATAATTAGACAGACATAAAAATGGATGTGATCAAATTGATTAGATTTTCCAGAGCAAGATATACATTTCTTCATTTGAATGAATCTGCCCCTTTTATTTGCATGGATATATTTTTCTCTTTTGAGTTTAGTTCTACACTAGAATTAGAAAGATGTGTACACTAGTAAGAAGTGCAGTAAGAAGTACACTTGAACCACTTCCACTTGACCTGCCTCCATAGAATTCTAAGGATCTCGTGACAGAACGAAGTGTCAGACACAGAACGAGGTGCCAGACACACTTCTCCAGAGCAGGCCTACGATCAGTTCACACCCTGCTGATGAAAGCCCAGACATGCTGGGCAGGCCATGTTGCAAGGATACCAGACCATCACATCCACAAACAGCTCCTCTATGGTGAGCTGCCCCAAGGAAAGCAATCACATGGAGGACAAAGGAAGCAATACGAATACACATTGAAAGCATCCTTCAAGTCCCTGGATATTGACACCACCTCCTGGGAAGCCCTGGCACAAGATTGATCAACATGGCACATGCTGATCCACCAAGTCTGCCAACCATAGCACAAGAGACGTGCGCACTCTGCAAAGCCAGATCTGCAAATGCAGCAACAATGGTGCCCAAACATGCCTGCCCGACATGTGGTGGAACATTTCGTGCCCATATAGGCCTTACCAGTCACCTGCAGACACATCATAGACAGCCCACAACCTGTTAGATGTCAAGATCCTCTTTGAACATGATGGATGAATATTATCACACTAGTAAGGTTTATTTCTAACCTCCCTCCTTTTTAGCATTTTACAAATTTACATTCAGATTGAGTGCTATATGTTTTGAAGTCATTCAGTATATGAAATTATGAGTGTATATCAAAAACAAAAACATTCTCACTGGAAGTAGGATTCAAGGTCCCATAACACAACATTTATTTATATGGAAAGATTCCTTGTAATCAGCAACAGAAATATGGTGAAAATGTTTGCTACTTCTATTGTCCCCTGCATCATCCTCCAATATCTGCTCTACCAGAAAATGGGATACAGAAAAATGTTTATTACAATAAAATGCAGTGAAATCCTATTGAATAGGTTATTAAGTGGATTAGGTTGAATCATTGAGAAGGCTAATAAAATAACTATGTATTATTTCTGATATCAGAAACAGTATGTCACTGGTAGTAGGATACATGAATGGAACTGTGCCATGCCTTGATTGTGGGCAGTTATCAGTTGCTGTGAAATATAGAATGGTGGACTGCAATGGCCTTTTGATCAATTTAACATGGCTCTTCTTATATTGTTTTACTAATTTAATGCTTTGTAGTTCTTCCCTTAATCTCTACTCTAAGTATAGATTTGCTGCAAAGAAAATGCAACAGTTTTGTATCCAAAAGGAGAAATCACACATATTCTAAGCCTGCTAAGTAAAACATAATAAAATAAATCATGGATCCCATTATCAAATCTATTGTATATATAATCTTCATTCTAACAGCTTTAATTTCTAATTGCACAGCTTTCCAGTAATAATGTTGAGAATGTGTGTTATGTCAACAGTTTTAACAAGTCATTCCCCATTGCAACCGACATTTACACATTCATTACTGATGGGGTGTGAACATGGTGTGCCTGTTGATTACCCATTTCATTATTAACTGAAGGGGAAAGGATGATACTAATTATAATTCAAGGCAATTAAAGCAACACTTCATAGATTCCATCAAGTCGACACAGTCTATGTACAATGGTCAAATCTTGATATGTTACTACCTACAATTACTGCAGCCTGTTCTAATATGCAATTTGTTGCTTTTAGAAAGAAAGAACACAGTGGAATATTATAATAGCAGAGTGATTGTTGGTATGCAACAATTCCTAATTAATTTTAATTGGCTAGGTTAGGCTTGTGAGCCCATTGCCTTTTGCTGAGATGTTTTTGCAGCTTCTGAGTCTACTCTATAGCTCTTCAATTCCCAAAAATTCTCTCAGTCAAGTGTTAACAAAACCTGATATTACTTATCTTCTTTTTTTTATTTTTTATTATTTCCAAGATTAAAATACAGAATAGAAAAATACAGTTCAAAGGTATATAAAACAAAAATCAAGCGTACACATAAAATGTTTCTCCTGGCTAACAATATTATCCGCTACCTCCCCCCTCCATGCAAAACACATCAGTGTTAGTAAAATTGATGTTGATGTTGTTGATGTTGATTTTATTTATATGCCTCCCTTTTCCCCGAAGGGGACTCAGGGCGGCTCACAACTCAACCAGGGAAGGGAGATACAAACAAGAATTTAAACGACATAAAAAACAATGCATAATTAAAAACACAACAGTCATACCAATTCGAGGCGGGGGCAACAGTTCTTTAGCCCCAGGCCTGTCGGAACAGCCAGGTTTTAAGGGCTTTGCGGAAGGCCTGGAGAGTGGTGAGGGTTCGAATCTCCACGGGGAGTTCGTTCCAGAGGGTTGGGGCAGCCACAGAGAAGGCTCTCCTCCGAGTAGTCGCCAGTCGACATTGGGCGGCGGATGGAATTTGGAGGAGGCCTAATCTGTGGGATCTAATCCGTCTAGTGGAGGTAATTGGCAGCAGGCGGTCTCTCAAGTACCCAGGTCCAATACCATGAAGGGCTTTATAAGTGACGACTAGCACCTTGGAGACCAATAGGCAGCCAGTGCAGCTCGCGGAGGATAGGTGTTACGTGGGTGAACCGAGGTGCACCCACAATCGCTCGCGGGTGCTAAATATAAAATTGCTATATAACATTTAAAAAATAACATATATACTTATTATCAATCAACCAATTTGACCTACTTTGAGGCACACACACACACACACACACACACACACACAGACACACACAGACCCATTTAATAATCTGAACTACAGAACTAAACCTGAAAGCTCTTTGGTAGCAACCCATTGATGCATTTAACTCACAGAAATTCCACAAGCAGCTTCTATTTTCTCACAAGACAACCATTGTCTCTGATCCATGCAGGATCAAAAACCACTGATAAATTATTGATAATAAAAACAGTTCCCAAGGTTTTATCTTTGCTTTCTGTAAAATTAGAAGTAGAATCTTTCCACCGTTGCTTCTCACTTTTTAAAAAAAAGATCTTCATTAACAATATCTCCATAATACTTGTTGTTCAACAGGTCTTCCCACAAATTGGAACCCAGTGTATCTTGACAGACATCCTCTGACTGTCTATGTGTCTGCATTCCATAACTCCATCAACTTTTCTGAGAATGTCAAGTTCATTGATGTCCCTTCAATCTCCTCTAACAAATCTCCAATTTTCAAATAAAGCTCCTTCTCTTTCAAATCTGTTAACAGCAAATTAGCTTCCATTCCTTCCAATTGTATAGCTATTGTTTTTTGTGTCTGGATGTCTTCTTGATTTATGATTGTTATGAAACCTGTAAATTGGCAAACATTTTTTTTTACAAAAGTTTCCAATAAAACTAATATTAAAGTTATCTGAGTCCATCTCCCTTTATATCTCTTTAGGTATTATAAAAAGTATATGATATATAATATAAAGCCCTTAATTTATTGTTACTTTGTAGTCAAGTTTTCTCAGCAAGATATAAACTATTCCTTTCAAGGACAAAGAAAATGGATGTTCTATAACAAAGGCAGCACAAAGTAGATGAGCTAAAAACTCTCACAACAGAGGAGATGGGAAAAAAATAAAATGAAGCAGAGTTATTTTAGGAAAAACTAATAAAATACAAAATCCTTAAAATAAAAATCCAGCATAGATCAAATCAAGTCACTTTCACTATAAAGAAAAACAAAAGCTATCAAGTCACCAACTTCCTTGGGGCCAAAGAGAAAGTATTTTAAAGCATCAAAATAGAACAATAAATGTTTACAATTACTGGAATGTAAGGCACATCAGCATCCACAGTTAAATCTTTTGGGCCATCTGTACTTAAGGTAAAGGTTCCCCTTGCACATATGTGCTAGTTGTTCCTGACTCTAAGGGGTGGTGCTTATCTCCGTTTCAAAGCCGAAGAGACAGCGCTGTCCGAAGACGTCTCTGTGATCATGTGGCTGGCATGACAAAATGCTTAAGGCGCACAGAACACTGTTACCTTCTCACCAAAGGTGGTCCCTATTTTCCTACTTGCATTTTTACGTGCTTTCGAACTGCTAGGTTGGCAGAAGCTAGGACAAGTAATGGGAGCTCATTCCATTATGCAGTGCTAGAGGTTCAAACCGCTGAACTGCTGACCTTATTGATTGACAAGCTCAGTGTCTTAGTCATTGAGCCACCTCATAGTTCTTTCTTTCTAAATCTGGGGAGTATACTGCCAATGAAACAGCTTTGGCAGCAAATCAACTGCTTGTTGGCAGGGAGAAAAAAGATCCCACCTTTTGGGGATTTTGATACTGCTCAACTTGGAAGCTTAGAGGAAGTTATCCAGGTGCTGTCACCCGCTGAGAAACTATTAAAGAAGTCTATATTAAATTAAATATATCATGCTATTTTGAACAAGCGTAACTATGAATGCTATTTGGCAAATAAGATGATAGTCTTTGTGGAAGATGTGGGTGAAAAAATAGGGTATCTAATTTTCAGTGATAACCTAGAAATGAATAGACTGACAGCTTTCATTTACGTTTATTAAATTCTCAGATAATATATTACACACTTATGATTTGTGGGATGCTTATTAACTGGAGAAAATATATTTTATGAATCTTTATTGTTATTTTATTGTATAGATATAACATTATAGCTCCAAAATAAATCACAGTAATACTTGAAGAGGAACCATATCTCTGCTTATTTTATTATTAATGAATTAAATGGAATTTTTGGTACCCTTAGAGAAGGTTTTTTTTAAAAAATGATACAGTATTTGAAAACTGAGCAACTAATGTTTAGCAATCCTCTCTCTAACTGAGATGCAGAGAAGATTTATGATGCCCACAGTTCTGAATAGTCAGAGAAATTATCTTGAAAAATTAGGAATCACTTTAGAAATTATGAAAAATTATCTGGGCAGAGAAATCTTGTTTCTGTATTTCATCAAGTTCAAAAAAGCTTGCTATTGCTTGTAGACTCAGGTAACTTTCCTTACCTTCCCCCTAATTTGTGGAAGGGTCATTTCAACACATTTTCTATCCTGAATAGTTGGAGAAACACAGACACTCTCTCTCACACACACACAAGGACACACTCTAATAACCGACATACAAGCATGGCTAGATTTTTAGGTATTATATCAGATGATGTTAGGCCAGCTTCTTCACATTTGCAGAAAAACCTGTTTCTCTATCTGAGCATCAACCTTGAATCTTTCATTGCTAAGCTGATGTTGATCTGCATTCTTAAAGATTTCATACTGTTTGAATTTGTATTTATTTACATTCATTCAGGACTCATTCATTCTTTACCTGATCTCTTACTGCTTTACGACCTACATTACTTAAGTAACCCATTCCCATTCAACTTTCTTTTTATGTTTTGTCCTAACATACCCAAATCATTTCTATATAACAAAATGGGAAGAATCTGTTTTATAGGATTTCCCTTTTCTTTTTTCTTTTTGACAAATATTTATCCCTCAGAACAATCCATACACTATTAACTACTTTGCAGTCACCATTTATATAATTTTAATTTTCTCCATCTATTTTCTCTTCTCTATAAATATTTTATACATAGATAGATAGATAGATAGATAGATAGATAGATAGATAGATAGATAGATAGATAGATAGATTTATATATAACCTGCAGTATTTTGCTCAATTTTTCCAATCAAATACAGTTACTTTGGGGTTTGATTCATTAATTTTTGGATCAATATTCATTATTGTGTTATACAATCTGTCTAAAGTTTGCTGAAAATAATTCATTTGTCAGCCAACAAAATAGCTTTTCTGGCATTCACACCTCAGTTCACATCTCCAATTGCCAATCAACACATCTTTAATGTTATCAATGTTCTTTACATATTTATTCATAAGTATAATAAATACCCAAAGGGATCTCAAAGATCCATGTCTTACTTGGTGCCCAGCAGGAGTAGAAGAAGAAGAACCTGGATTCTGATTGGATTAACCATATCAGAGTTGCTATCAGAGTTCCCTTTTCCAGTGTTTGTGTGCATTTGGGGGGCAAAAAAAGCTTTCTAGCATTATCTTTCATTTTCTGCATGACCCCAAATAACTTTACAATAATTTTGTAGCAGTTAAATACAATTGACATCTACAACAATTTTAGGCAAAATTAATTGGTGTCTCATCAGCTAAAAGGCATATTGAATGAAAGACAAGCTTAAAAAATAGTTAACTTTATGACATCATTTGACGTTTATTGCCCTGAATCTTTCAGAACTAATTGTATGTTGTTAAATAGAGAATCATTTGAGACACAAGGAACTTAGGCATGTTGGATTTCAACTTCTGTAATTATCAATCAGTATATCCAAAAGCAAAACTATGTCTGCTCCATTCAACTTCAGACTATATGGAACATTAATCAAATACAGAATAATTCATACCACTATAATAGATCTCTTTAGCTAGAAAATTATTCTTAATAGAATAATAGAGTTAGAAGGGACCTTGGAAGTCTTGTAGTCCAAACCACTACTCAAGCAGGAAACTCTATAGCATTTCAGACAAATCGTTGTCCAAGCTCTTAAAAATCTCCAGTGCTGGAGCACCCACAACATTTGAAGGCATCTCATTCCACTCATTAATTGTTTTAACTGTTCAAAAATTTCTCCTTAGGTTTAGCTTCATTCTCTCCTTGATTAGTCTCTATCTATTGCTTCTTGCCCTTCCTTCAAGTGCTTTGGGCAATAGGTTGGCTTCCTTTTTGTGGCAGCCCTCAAATATTGGAATACTGCTACCATGTCACCCCTAGTCCTTCTTTTCAGTAGATAAACCAACCCAATTCCTACAACAATTCCTTTTTAAAAAAATAATGGGTTCAGTTAAGAAAGTCCTTCTCAAGTGGCCTAAGATTCTTTCTTCTTTAAACAATCACAAATAATGATATTCTCTTTACATTCAGAGGAGCAGAATGAGTCCCCAGTCTGACCCTTTTTGCATTGCTCTTTGAATAAATAGATCAAACATCTATTATGGAAAATTGTCCATTGTGAGCAATTGCTCTAAATTTAAAAAAATCTTTGTATATCTATGTTTTAATTAAGCCATACATTTAACTTTTGTAGACACAATTTGAGTTTGTGAAGTACATTCTTAAATTTCTCTGGGGATATATATCTGTTAGGGATTTATCTGAGCTGTGTTTTGCATTTAAATTATTTTCTAAAGCAGAAAGTACAAATAAAAATTCATTTGAGCAGATTAAAGCTAATATTATGAAAACAGTCCAAAGTTAGATCATCAAGAATCACCGTCATAGATGCGAGCAAATCATTAACAAAAGTATAAATCAAGGGTATAAAATATAAAATAAAATAATAGCTTACCTGATTTATCTGATCTACACAGTTATTAGAGATAAGTGAACTTCCTATTCAAAATTCTTCACGTGGCTCTAGTATTAATTCTTCCTTTATATTTTTTGCAATGTAATATTCATGTAATAGTTTGCATTTCATAATTGAAAGACATTTATGAGCAGATAATCTGAGATAATACTCTTTTCTCTCCAAATTTATAAAGTATTCTTGTGTCAAACATCTTTATCAAAATATGTGTTCCTGAGATAGATTCATGTAGCAAAACTGTACAGACTTATCTGAATTATCTGTGCAGTATCTTTTTTAAATAACTTTCTGCTCAGTTTCCAGACATCTGTTTAGCCAAGAATCAAACAAGTTATTTATGATCAAACACTCCTTATTTTATGGTTCCACCTGGTTCTGAGTTCCACTAATAAGGTGTCATGAAGTAACAGGGTCGTAGTTAGGTTAAGTAATGTGGAATGCTTTCTACCAAAAGACCTGTCAGCATTTTTCCCCTCCTGTCTCCTTTTGTAGATAGGATTAGTCTGTATAACAAAATGCTTTTTCATTCAGTTTTTCTGCATTTGATTTTCTCAGATGCTTTTTCAAATTAAGTCATGCAGATGGTGCTTCTTCTGTCACACAAAATTATCCATGGAAGATCTCCACATGATTAAAAATCTGGATTGAACAGAATTTACTTGCATAGAATCCTCTACAAATAGAAGAGGCTCTTCAGGGCATTTGAAAGTTGATGTAATCCTGAGTGAGCAAACAGGAAGAGCAATGTAGAGTTCAAGAGGAGCAAGAGACAAAGAAGGGAAGAAATTAGCCAAAGAAGATTTGCTCTGTGGATTGTCCTTTTAGCTCGGAAGGACCACAAAGTTATGTCTTATATATCTGAACAATGAATTATAATGCAGATATCCTGCATTATAACTCATGACAGCTACTAGCTAGCCATTGTAGGTGACTGGGTGACTATTTCCTGCTGAATAAATAGAGTTTAATGTGGAATTTTAAAGGGTGGTGTCCTAATACATTTTCCTTCTGTGGGAAATGTTCATTTTTAGTTAACCTGATAGCCTGAAGAGGAAATGTGAAAAAAAAGAAACTTTCACTGAAAGTGCTTTAAGAAATAAAACTAAAGATAAATTCAGTAATCATGAACTGCAACACTTGTGGCATTTTGTGTTCCTGCCTGAAAATAACTTGACATATATTTGCAGAATATAACTATTACAAGCTTGTAGCAATCTTTGAGGAAAAATTCGGAGCAGTAGAATGCCGATTTTTCATGTCAAACAGAGGCAGCTGGCCTTGCAAGAGAGAGGAAAGAAAATAAAACAAAAGAGAAAGCCCAGTGATGAGAGTGGAAACCAAAATCGAAAGAAGATGATGATGTCTTGTAATGCTAGAATTTTGAAATGTTTTTCAGGTCTTGAAAAAAGAAATGACAAAGAAAAGAAGTGCTCCAGCACAGGAGAAAGGACAGTGGATTCTTGAAGGCTTGAAAGCAGTGGCATTCACTGAGGGGGGGGGGGGAGACAAGAGTGATCAGACTGGTGTAAGACATGACAATGTGTTGTGTCATAAGCTCTGCCTCTTTCATATATGCACTGCAATGTTATACAAATATACAAAAGACTGTATACACTACAGTCTGCAACACTTCTTTCATTATTCTGACAATAGCAATAGCACTTAGACTTATATACTGCTTCATAGTGCTTTTACAGCCCTCTCTAAGTGGTTTACAGAGTCAGCATATTGCCCCCAACAATTTTGGTCCTCATTTAGTCACCTTGGAAAGATGAAAGACTAAATCAACCTTAGGTCAGTGAGATTTGAACTGCGGAAGTGCAGCTAACAGTCAGCTGAAGTAACCTGCAGTACTGCGCCACCTTGATGGACCAAATCAGCAGGCACTTGTAGATGCCCAGTGAAGATCTGAAAACCAGAAATATGCAGGAAGTGGGAAGAAGAACTGACTTCTAAGGAACAGGACAGCTAAGTAATCCAATACTGTAGACATGCTATCAGAAAAAACTAGGAGTAAGTAGGAATTAAAGCTGTGAAAATATATCAAGATGAAGAAAAATAGTTTCTTCACTTGAAATATAAGGTAGAGACCATTGTCCCTATGTCCCTGTGAAGACAGCAAAATGGTACCAGGCAACAATAGCAGCAGCAGCAGCAGCAACAACAACAAAACTATATATTATTTTGGTTCAATATTTTCTACAAAGAGGGTATATGTTTCATTAGCAGTTGTGTGGAACAGAGGATGAAGGGGCAGGATTGAAACCCAACATTATTAGAAACAAGTTCAGGGAATGTCTATTTACAGTACTTTAAGTGAGTTAAATCTTGAGGATTATATTATTGTATTTTGAGATGCTCTTCTTGGTAATGGCTCAATCTCTACCCATTATCTTGGATAGAGAACTTGTGATGTATCAGAAGGTTCCTTCTCAGTGAAGGGAATTTCAGGAAATGAGAAGCTGATCTTATAAGAAGGCAGTTGGCTACATTTGAGAAGGATTGTCAATAGTAGAACACAGCAGCTATTGAATTCCTATTTTTTCACGAGTGAAACTGCCTGTCCTCTGGGTCTGAATGAAGCATTGTTCTTATTACTCCTTGCACAGAACCATGTGGAAGACATTTGGAATGCCACAATTTGATGAAATCCATGAACTTCCTTCAAAAAGAAGAGTTACCATGGTGATGGGTGATTCCCTACTCAGAAGAACTGAGGTGGCTGTGCATAAACTTGATGCAATGTCATGGCTGGTGTCATGGCCTCCAGGTTGTGATTACAGAAAATATTCCAATCCACCAACAACTATTTTTTCTCTTGATTCATGGAGAACAAAAACACAACACAAAAAGACTCTGAAAGACTCTCCAGAAACTAGAAACTTGTGCAGAAAAATGAAAGAAGTGGGAGCACAAAGGGATTTTTCATAAATCCTTCCACAGAATGGAAAATAAATGTTCCTTTAACTTTCAGAAAATTAAATGGATTTTTTAGTTGTTTGCTCCTGTCTCTCATCAGCTTTTCAGTTTGCTAACTTTATAGACACAGAAACCTGCCAGATGTTCTCCTTTTTTGTTGTCTTTAGTCCTGCTCTTCTCTTTTTGGAAACTTCAACCACTAGATTAACTGAGCAGCTGCAACCCTCTTTCTAGCAGCATTTGATTCTTTGTTTCACAATTTAAACTTTTCTGTAATCTCTTACACAGATATATTGCAACACCTTCTCTTCTAATATCTAGCACTTTCCAAAAAGACCTCAGCTTTCACTTGTCCAAACAGCCACTGAAAAGTTTATAAAGACATTTTGTCTCTGTTTAAATCGTCTCAGCTGTATCTCTCACCTTCTAGAAAGACAAGGAGGTGATATGCAGTTTAGAGAGTTTACATGCAAGGCATGATATACCCCAACATATGTGTTAGGTCATCCTATCACAGGAAAGTAAATGTTGATAGAAAGAAAGTCAGATGCAAGTGGCTTGATATCCTGAAGAGGAAAGATGTCCAGGAAAATAGCAAATCCTATGAAATGAGATACTAAAAACGTAGTCACAAGCAGTTTTATCTATTTCTATGGATAGTAAGATTCAGCAAGGAATATATAATGGTGATTCTTTATAAATAGATATATCCAGTGGTGGGATTCAGCCAGTTCGCACCACTTTGGGAGAACTGGTTTTTAACTTTCTGAGCAGATTGGTGAACTGGTTGTTGGAAGAAATCATTAGGGCAGAGAATCGGTTGTTAAATTATTTGAATCCCACCACTGGACTTGGGATATTTTTTGAGTGAAGGAGCTTCTGGACATATACCAACTAGGTTTAAAAAAAGGAGGGAGGGAGGGGAGACATAGATAATAATTTTCAGAAGTCTGCTTCTGAAATTTATTAGACTTTTTTTTATAACTAGGCTGCCAGCTGCGATGCTCGCTGCCATGGAAACAGGCATCACTGGCAACAGGGCAGATTGTTCTAAACTAATCACTATTTTATAAAAGTATGGTTCCTATTTTGTAGAATTATTACTTTAATGCTTGATTTTTGAGCATAGCATTCTCACTTGCTGTGACTACTTCAATGGCTGGGATGTTAAATTTAAAAATATGTATCACTGATATTTATCTGTTATCTCAACACCCAACACAATATTTCTGCTTTGCACTTATTTATCCTTTTAGTTGCTGGCTAGCAATCCTCTGGATGAAGGGGAAATAAAATGATTGTCTCATGTTAGTTTTCACTGATCTATTAGTCAACCAATGAAAACTGCTCTTTCAGGCCCATTTGTAATAAAATAACAACCTTTCTATTATAAATAACTTTATAGGAGCCAGCAAAAAAAACCATACAGCAATTTATATGCATTCAGAATGCCTAGGTTTAAATCTATGCTTTAAACTTAGAATCAAAAATAAGCATGGAACAGTTTCCTTAATGAAGTGTATCCCAAATCTAAAGCCATATAAATAAAATACCCAACACTCCATAGTTTCCTTGTGTACTTCTACTATTAAGGAAAAGTCTTGGAGAAGAGATGCAAACTAACATAGAATATGGACAGACTAGTAATAGGTAAGGCAACCTTTGTTCATTTGCTTTCGATGTGACTTAGGTTTTGACTTTTATCTATTCTATAAATATAGAATAGAATAACAGAGTTGGAAGGGACCCTGAAGGTGTTCTAGTCCAATCCCCTGCTTAGGCAGGAAACCTTACACCACTTCAGACAAATGGATATCCAACATTTTCTTAAAAACATCCAGTGTTGGAACATTCACAAGTTCTGGGGGCAAGTTGTTTCACTGATTAATTGTTCTAACTGTCAGGAAATTTCTCCTTAGTTCTAAGTTGCTTCTCTCCTTGATTAGCTTCCATCCATTGCTTCCTGTCCTGCTGTCAGGTGCTTTGGATAATAGTTTGACTACCTCGTCTTTGTGGCAATCCCTGAGATATTGGAACACTGCTAGTCCTTTCATTAAACTAGACATACCCAGTTCCTACAACCGTTCTTCATATGTTTTAGCCTCCAGTCCCCTAATCATCCTTGTTGCTCTTCTCTGCATTATTTCTAGAGTCTCCACATCTTTTTTACATCATGGCGACCAAAACTGAATGCAGTATTCCAAGTGTGGCCTTACCAAGGCATTGTAAAGTGGTATTCAGGAAGAGATCAATAATACTCTCTTTCCATTCTTGGCCAGGTTTGAGTGAGCATTATGGAATCCCAAGTTCTTCAAGCCTGGGAAGTTCTGGTGGATGCCATGGGCAATCACAAAGATTCCCTTCTGTAATTCTATTGGGATACATTTTGTTGGGACTGGTAGGGGGAATGAGAGAAACTAGTCCTTAACTAGACATTAAACTCGACATACCCAATTCCAGCAACCATTTTTCATATGTTTTAGCCTCCAGTCCCCTAATCATCTTTGTTGTTCTTCTCTGCACTCTTTCTAGAGTCTCAACATCTTTTTTACATTGTGGCGACCAAAACATGGTGACCAAAAATATGACATAAAGCTATTTCTGGAGTCTATTCACATACTTTATATGAGACAACCTAAGTGTACAAAGCAGTTCTCAAGACATTACTAGGTTCTACAGTTCCTTTGAGGCTGATTTGATTAAATTCTGATTATTTTATGGTATTGAGGGAAAAAACGTACTTAGAAGGAGAACAGTTCTGTAGCATGAACCCTGGAGCTAGGATTACTAGTCCACAGTTTCTCGGGTCTCACAACCTACTGCTAAATTCAAGGCTCCATGATAACGAGTCATAATTTCTCCATGTTTTAAAACAAAGTGAGAGACTGGATAGCCATTTGTCCAAAATGGCACAGGATCGCTGTGGCAGGAGGTTGGACTAGAAAACCTTCAAGGTCCCTTCCAACTTTTCTGATCCAACTCCCTACCCTTAGCAAACAGCAAAGATGGCAAGGCAATCACATAGATAGTGGTAGAACCTGAGTTAGGAAAAGCTGTAGAATTACACTGGCAATAGCAGTGAAGCAATTTGCAGTGTTCTGTGAAAATGTGTCTGAGGCTTTGGGAGCTATGTGGAAGTGCCTTAGAGAATACTAGAGGCTGTAATGAGTTTAATTAGACTTAGATTCCCACTGATTAGCTGACTATAGGTATAAAACAAAAACCTATATGGATCAAGTGAACAGTGTGGCTCAGCACAATTAGGAAAAGGGAAATGTCTCAAGTCCTGGTGAAATTTTATACCTAGTTTCCAAATACAATAAGCCTTTTACAATAGAAGACATTTTCCACCATGATTTGGAATATCCTCTTCTCATTTTTCTGGTGTTTATTGCCTTTTTTCTTTATCATCAACATAATTTGCCCAATCTCACAAACTACAGCTTTGGTGAAACTAAGCTGGCTACCAACTATAGGACAACTTAAGATGGGCAGGAAAAGAACAAAGAACTTCCAGTTCACATAAACTCATTTCCTGCAGTTGGCAGCCTAATTTTAGAAACAATTTGGAAATGTATTTTGCCCCTAGGTGGAGAGGGAGAGTGACAAGAGTCTGTAAGAATGGGGGCAATGAATGTATCTATACTGCATGGTTGAAACAGTCAATACTATGCTGAAAATATCTTTGATAATCTCCCTCAGGTCCCTCTTTGATAATCTCCCTCCCTCCCTCTGAGGACCTCAAGTCCTGGTTCCCCCAACAAAAAGAGAAAACCTATCTTGGTATTTGGAATAAATATTGTGAACCTACCTTTGTAGACTCACTAGATGGCTTGTTTGTTCATACCCTTCCTTTCCCCTGTACTCAGGGCAGCCACCAAATTTGAAAAACAAGCATAGAACGTTCTATTTATTTATTTAGAACATTTAGATAGCCACCCGTCTTTCAACCAACTCTGGGCATTTAAAATAAGCTGTTAAAATATAGATATGAATAGTACAACTGACACTAACCCTCCAACTATTTTAAACTTTTAAACTCTTGGGCTTTGCCCCTTTTGCTGGACTCCACAGAGGAGAAGTTCAAAAACATTAAGTTTCTCCTCTCTTGCACAGTACGCAAAAAAAAAAAACAAAAAAAAAAACTTTTAGGAATGTAGTGTGACTGGTATGTTTGATTGATGATTGTACCCACTTTTTAAAATTTCATTACTGTTGTATTTTCTGTGTTTTTTAACTGACCTATGTGGGGAATGCATGAACGAGTGACTGTGTTTATGTGAGAGGATGACTGATTCGAAGGGCTTGTCGGGGAACGTGGGGGCTATAGGGGTGGTTGGTGGGACTATGGACACGGGAGTGGGACGGAGCATTACGGTCTTAACAGGGAGGGGCAGATATGGCGGGGACTTTAGGGCAGGCCATTACCGGGGAAGGAGGGTTTGCTACGTCACAGAGATCCCTCCTTCCGGCCCTATGAGTCCCACTCCAAGGCCAGGTGGTGTGAGCAATCAGGACCCTGGCCTCAGGCTGCTGGCGCTAAATGCCAGGTCTGTAGTTCATAAAGCTCCTCTCGTTCGGGACTTGATTTTAGACGAGAGGGCAGACCTGGCATGTATTACAGAGACCTGGCTGGGCCCGGAGGGAGGAGTCCCCCTCGTAGAGATGTGCCCAGAGGGTTTTCAGGTGCACCATCAGCCGAGAGCTCAGAGAAGGGGTGGGGGTGTGGCTATTGTTATCCGAGAGTCTCTAGCACCTCGTAGGATCCCTGCTCCGGAGCTTGTTGGGTGTGAGTCCCTGCTGGTGAGGTTGGACCTCAAGGGTCAAGTGGGTCTGCTGCTAATGTACCTGCCTCCTAACTGCGTTGCAACAGCCCTCCCCTCGCTCCTTGAGTCGATAGCCAAGCTGGCAGTTGAGTTTCCCAGACTTATGGTTCTGGGGGATTTCAATCTGCCTTCGCTCGGTGAACACTCTGATGGGGCGCAGGAGTTCATGGTTTCCATGACAACCATGGGCTTGACCCAAGTAATCCGAGGACCAACCCACTCAGCGGGTCACACGCTTGACCTCATATTCCTCTCGGAGCAGTGGAATTGTGATCTTGGTCTGAGGGGTAGCGAGATCTTGCCCCTGTCATGGTCAGACCACTACCTAGTGAGGCTTGACTTTCGGAGACCAAACCCCCACCGTAGGGAGGAGGAACCGACCAGGTGGTTCCGCCCCAGGCGACTTATGGACCCTTCGGGGTTCCAGACGGAGCTTGGGGTTATTCCTGATACTCTCGCCCGCAGTTCGGCGGAGACTCTGGTTGCTGCCTGGGATCTGGCAGCGGCGGAGTCTCTTAACCGGATTGCGCCTCTACAGCCGTTCCGAGGCAGTGGATCCCGGAAGGCTCCTTGGTTCACTGAGGAACTCCGGGAGATGAAGCGCTGAAGGAGACGCCTAGAGCACCTATGAAGGTCCAATAAATCCGAATCGAGCCGAGCATTTTTGACAACCTGCACCAGAGATTACGTTCGGGCAATCAGGACGGCTAAGAAAACACACATTGCCTCTCTGGTTGCATCTGCTGAGTCGCGCCCAGCTGCCCTGTTTAGGATAACCCATTCCCTCCTAAATAGGAGGGATACGGGCGATCCGCTGCAGGGCAGGGCTGAGGACTACGTCCAATTTATCGCAGACAAGGTTGCTCGGCTCCGGGCGGACCTGGACTCCAATCCTGCAGTACCAGCCGAGGCACTAAGGGATGATCTGGTAAGTCATCGTTGGACTGAGTTTCAGGCTGTTGCCCCTGAGGATGTGGACAAGGCCATGAGAGCTGTAGGTGCCTCCACTTGTGTGCTGGACCCGTGCCCTTCCTGGCTGGTTGTAAACAGCAGGGAGGTGACACGAGGCTGGATCCAGGCGGTTGTTACCGCCTCACTTCGGGAGGGGATCTTTCCCCCCGCTTTAAGGACGGCGGTGGTGAGACCCCTCCTGAAGAAACCATCCTTGGATCCAGCTGTTTTAAATAACTATCGTCCAGTCTCCAACCTCCTCTTTGTGGGGAAGGTTGTTGAGAAGGTGGTGGCCTTTCAGCTCCAGCGGTCCTTGGAGGAAGCCAACTATCTCGATCCGTTCCAGTCTGGCTTCAGACCTGGCTGCAGCACAGAAACCGCTTTGATCGCGTTGACCGATGATCTCTGGAGAGCCAGGGATGGAGGCCACGCCTCCATCCTAGTGCTCCTTGACCTGTCGGCGGCTTTCGATACCATCGACCATGGTATCCTTCTGCGACGACTGTGGGAGGTGGGGGTGGGAGGCGCTGTTTTACAGTGGTTCTCCTCTTACCTCTCGGACAGGTCGCAGTTGGTGTTAATTAAGGAGCAGAGATCGACCCCTAGGCCCCTAACGTGTGGGGTGCCTCAGGGTTCGGTCCTGTCCCCCCTTCTTTTCAACATCTACATGAAACCGCTGGGTGAGATCATTCGACGGCACGGGATAAAGTACCATCAGTATCAACTCAATTGTATCTGTCCGCCCCGTGCCAAATCAACGAAGCGATGGATGTGATGAGCCAGGGGCTGGATGCTGTTAAAGACTGGATGGGGGTCAACAAGCTTGTGCTCAATCCAGAAAAGACCGAGTGGCTGTTGTGTTTCCCTCCCAAGAATTGGCCAAGTACTCCATCTCTCAGGCTGGGGGGTCAAACTATATGCCCCTCAGACAGGGTTCGCAACTTGGGAGTCCTCCTGGACCCACAGCTGACCTTCGAACATCATTTGTCAGCTGTGACCAGTGGGGCATTTGCCCAGGTTCGCCTGGTACACCAGTTGCGTCCCTACCTGAACCGGGAGGCCCTCACAACAGTCACTCGTGCCCTTGTGACCTCTAGGCTGGAATACTGCAATGTGCTCTACATGGGGCTGCCCTTGAAGAGCATTCGGCGACTCCAGCTAGTCCAGAACGCGGCCGTGCGAGCGATAGTGGGTGCACCTCGGTTCACCCACATAACACCTATCCTCCGCGAGCTGCGCTGGCTACCTGTTGATCTCCAGGTGCGCTTCAAGGTGCTACTTATCACCTATAAAGCCCTTCATGGTAGTGGGCCTGGGTACTTGAGAGACCGCCTACTGTCAATTACCTCCACCAGACCGATTCGATCGCATCGATTAGGCCTCCTCCGAATCCCATCGTCTAGCCAGTGCAAACTGGCAACTACCTGGAGGAGGGCCTTCTCGGTGGCTGCTCCGTCCCTTTGGAACGAACTCCCCGTGGAGATTCGGACCCTCACCACCCTCCAATCCTTCCACGCTGCTGTAAAGATCTGGCTGTCCCGGCTGGCCTGGGGCTAAGATTATAGCCCCACTCGAATGGTATGATTGTTGCATTTTTTCTCTTTTAATATGTTGTATTGTTTATTGTTTGTTGTTTCCCCCTCCCTTGAATTGTGAGCCGCCCTGAGTCCCCTTAGGGAAAAGGGCGGCATACAAATAAAGGCAAACTAAACTAAAACTAAACTACAATTATTCAAAAAAAAATCCTGGGGAAAGAGATAACATTAGTTATTTTCTAAATGGTGAGGATCAATTTCAAGTCCTTAAGGGCACATTGAATTACATGAAGGTATCACATAAGAAGCCTCCATGACTATCCACCAATACTAGAAAAAATACTAGAAATACTAGAAAATACTAGAACAAAATTCTCAATACTAGAACAAAATTCCCAGTACTAGAAAAAAAGGCCCTCTGACTGCAGGGCCATATTTAACAGAGCTTTTTTGAATGTGTGCATCTACATCTGTTCAGCTGACATCAACTTACATACCAACCAGCATTTCAATTTTAATACACAGTTCTCAAGCAGAAGTGGTCTCAATCATGTACACAAAGGGCAGATTTCCCCCAACTTTTACCCTTAACTAGAATCTATTTTAAAATAATGCAAGATTTGAAGAGGAAACCAAGGAAGAAGTTGTGGATCAATGCTGCGACAAGCAGAGCCTTTGTCTCCTCACACGGCCATTGATTAAAGTTTGGATCACTTAGGGAATCTGCTCTTACATAGCTCCAGGGACTGAGATGCTTTGGGTGTTGCTGCCCTAATCCTCTCATTGCTTATACTCTGCCCTTCATAGCTGCCATCATGTTCTTCAGTTAGGTCCCCTGCCAGAATCTGGCCTCTCATTATCTGAATCATGTCACATCTGTTCAGGCTCACTGTCTCCAGAAGCTGCCACAGGGACCTGATTCACTGCTGACTCTGGAGGCTGACAGCTTGCCTGGTCTGCTTCTTCAGCCTCTGACTCTGATTTCATCCTCCAACATTGCCAGTGAAAGCACTAATGGAAATCTGAAAGAAATTCTCAAACACCATGAAAGATTTTAAAAATGAAGCTTAGTTGACAGGAGAAGAAAACAAACATTTCCAGGTATAGCCTTATGAATAATCCATACTGAAAGAGTTATCTATCCATGCTGAACATAAACGATTAAAATGCATCAGAGCAAAAATAAGGAGGGGAAAAACTATCATTTCTGTTTTCCCCCCCCCACAGAGATAAACTTTGGCCAATCTTCTTATAGTCTCTTGGAGAAATAGAAAACTGAACACCACAAAGGTAATGAAGAATATTGGGAGATGTGCCTTTCTTATTTCTTTCTATCTCTACATTATTTATTTGAGAAATGTGACTTTGCTGTAACACAGAACATTCTGCTTCGGGCACTTGGTTTGTACTTTTCAATTATTTTTAAAAAGTTAGGGGTTGCAGACCCTGATAATATTTCTCATCTTTTGGAATACATAATAGGTGTCAGAATATACGGTTCAAACATAAATAGCAGCTACTTATCATAGATATGCATGTTTGTTCACAGTATCTGCCAAAGAGGTCACATTTTAATGAAGTGATTTGTTTTGCTTAAGAGACTTTGATTATTTTTCTTCCTTCCTTCCTTGATCCTTTTGAATAACACTTCTTGAAGCCCACAAGAAGATGAAACCATGGAGATAAGGAAGGGATGAGCAGGGTGATTCAAAGTATCCTTATTTATTTCCATTCACTCAGATTGCAGATAGCATGTTGTAAAATAAATAGATGGCCTACACATTGCTATGTTTCTACCCATGGATAGGAATGTTATGTTTACTACGTTAATTAAAATGACAGGTAATAGAAAATATAGTTTACAAGCTATTACACGACTCTCAAGAAACACACTGAAGATTCTTCATAGGATTACCTGGATTTTTTTGCACAAGTGTGTTCATACGAAAGACCTGATATAGGCTGTAGCATTATGTTTTATTTTACTTTATTTGAAATGCAGTGTTTATTATGACTAAAATGTTTTTTATAGCATGTTTATGTAGATGCATATTATTTCATATTGTTATTGCTCCCTTTTTAAAAGGTTTGTGGTGAGCTAAAGATAGTTTCTGCACTTCAGCAATTCTTTGTGGCTAACATCTAAGGGTAAAAACTCCCAAGCTGAGCCAAGTTATTCTTCTAATTCTTTTCTTAGAGAAGTTCTTGGGTGAACTTCTGTTCTCTTGGGCAAACAGAAGAATATGCAGCAGCCTAATGTCACTCTAGGGTTATGTAGCAGCTGAAACATTTGGATATCAAGCAGATATTTATGCTTACCAGCCAGGGTAACCAAAAGTTCAAGGAAATGATTATCTATGATGATAACTGGTGGGAAATGCTCCTAGTTGTGATAATGGCTCAAGTGGAAGGCAGAAAACCTACATTTCACCCAGAAGCAGAAGCTGAAGCCAGGGTAGGAGTTCTGTCCAAGATTTGATCTGAGCACCTGAGAATTTTGCTTGGCAGATCTAAATATGACAATTTTGACTTGAGGCACCTTGACATAAAGAGGGGGGTTTTTAGTCAGCTATATAGAATGTTCTATTTTCTCCTATTTGAGTTAGACATAGAAAATTGCGGGTACAGAGTAGATCTAATTTTGGACAACCAATGCCCATTGGTACATTCTCATCAACTAGCGCTTTGAGCAAGAAGATGTCCTTCAGGGTAGGTGATATGATGACATAACTCATAACTAGCTTCTTTGTGGACCAGCTCCTCTTCCTTAAAAGTAACATTTACTTGAAGACTTCCCTGAGCTGCCATTGGAAGTGAACTGAGAAGTTTATTCCAGATTACTGGCAGATAGGTTCAGAAATGTCCTCTAAATGATACCCATATAGTTTTTCTGGCTGTCCATTTCAGTCCTATAGCAACAAGAACTTCAATGTTCTTTTCTCTAAAATATAGCCCTTCATTCTCTCAACTATAGTAATTCAGAACTGGGTATGACTGACAACAGCCATTGGGACATTCTATGTAAACATATTATTCCATATTAGGGTGGTGAAAAAGAAGAACATAAGAAATCACCTAATATTAAGTAACAGTATCAGTCTGTAAAGCTCATTATGTAATGTGTCTCTCAGGAGCTTTGATCAGGAGTTTTTCCCCAGCTCTTATAAAGAAATTTATAATAGGATGTGGTGGCTCAGTGGCTAAGACGCTGAGCTTGTTGATCAGAAAGTTGGTGGTTCAAATCCCTAGTGCCGCGTAATGGAGTGAGTTCTCATTACTTGTCCCAGCTTCTGCCAACCTAGCAGTTCGAAAGCATGTAAAAATGCAAGTAGAAAAATAGGGACCACTTAGGTGGGAAGGTAATGATGTTTAGTCATGCCGGCCACTCATGTGACATCTTTGGACAGTGCTGGCTCTTTGGCTTTGAAACGGAGATGAGCACCGCCTCCTAGAGTTGGGAATGACTAGCACATATATGTGAGGGGAAACTTTACCTTTATTTAGATAAAAAAATGGGGCTTATACCTCTTGCTATCTTAACTGGCAGGATTTGTAGCATCTGCCTGGTATAAATATATGTTTATGTTGACCTAATCAATAAGCAGACCTCTTGCAGAAAACTGCTAATTTCTTAGCTTTTTCACATTATTTAAATGCCTTGAGTTGTCCCCACAACCTTTCACTTATTAACATGTCAATGTTGTTTTCTCCATCTCTTGAAAGCCCCTTAAGCACCTTGTAGAAACTGCTTTTCCAGTTAGGCAACCTACAAAGTAAAGCAATGTTGATACAGGAAAATATCCAGAAAAGGTCAACCAATGTAATAAATATAAACTATATAGTTTGAAGGAAATTTGGATATACATAGTTTACGTGTATTCATGAATGCATGTGTTTTCCTAGAAACCACCATCATAATGTATATTTAATTATTCCTGGCATTAAAACTGGTCTTATTATTTCCAGCTTTTGAATTACATCAAGATAATTTTCTCCTAATTGCCTTTTTCTTTTCTTCTCAAAGGTTACTATTGGCATCTATGGAAAAGCTCCCTAAATCTTTGAGAGCAAGCATAATCAAAACTTTTTTTTAAAAAAAAGTGTTCATAGGACATTCCTCATCTCTGTGTGCTGTGATTTTCTACCAGGATAAAATGCACAGTGAGCAATAATTACCCTGATAAATTGGGCAATAATTACCCTGATAAATTGATTTGTTTAACGGGTACACAGTGTTTCTGCTTTTTTTTAAAATTATCTTTTGTGATCAAAAGCTGAAGTAGCTCTGAAGTTCTTGCCCATTTGCATTTCAGCAGCAGAAACATTGGACTGTTTTTACCAATTTAATGGATGTGGGTTTCAGAAGATATCTGGAACATATTTTCAGGAACCTATAGTGATTCTAGCAATCTTTCTAATTTAGGAACATTTACTGTGTAACCAAACTTTTATCAAAGATCTCAACATGACTATTAAAGTGAATTAAAGCTGCAATTTAGTATCTTTTAAAAGAAGCAGCCAAAATGACAAAGCATAATAACACGAAGTACAAAGGTGTCCAGCAAAATGCCAAAAGGCTACAATAAGTGTTCTTATCTAGGAACAATTGCCTATGAGTATGACTCATTGAACTTAGAGTCGGACTTATTTCTGAGCACATATGCCTTGGACTGTATTATCAGCCATATTCCTTCATTTGGGAATCTTTAAGAGGTTGTACTTCTGAGTCAACCTACCATAGATAATGCTCCAGTTGACATATTTAACGGCTGCTGCTGGGACTTACTAGTGCAAAGCTGAAATGTTTTTTCAGCAGGAAAGGGGGAAAAAAGACTGCAAAAATCTTCCCAAAAATTGCATTCTATAAATAAAAATGGTTTCTGTAACCAAATACATCTGCATGTATTAAATCAAGATGCCCTAATTAATGTAAAATATTCAGCTGGATGCATAATAAAGTAACAGCCATGAATAATTTTGCTCGTTCAGCATGATATATACTGGAGGTGGAAGAGGCACATTGTTGTGAACTTAATATTCTGCTTGAAAGAGGAGAAAAAAAATAGACACTGTCACATTGTTTATGTCTTGATAACTATCCTTAGCATGCTTTGTACTATCCGTACAAAAAGAAAATTCCATTTTTCATAGAGTTCAAAGTAAAGATTCCCAGGCTAGCTACAAAGAGAAAGACAGGGAGCTATCAAGGACAATTGTAAGGCATGGGAGAGGTGCTGGAGGGGAGAATAAAAAAAAAATCAAGATGATGGCTTATAATACCTACACTTCAGTCATACTACTAGTGCTCTTTTTAATTTCCATTTAATAATACAAGGGGATGTATCTAGATCTGTGTTTACAGTAGATCTGCAGTTAACACTCAAAATGATTTTAATGTAAGCATTTGAATACATTGAAGTACTTGCATGGTATTATGCCTAGAGGAAAACTCCAGGCAAAGCTCTCCATTGAAAAAACAGTAAATACTGACAAGGGAGCAATCAAATAATAAATTAGAAGTAAGCAATATAGTTTTTAATGTTCTCCCAAGTTCAGGATGCATGAAGCGGCTCTTTGTTTAGCTAATTGTTTCATAATTATGATAAGCCAAAGAACTTGTAGAAAGAGTGGCTGAAATTCAGAAAAGAAGTGAAAACTTTTCCATTGTTTCTCCTGCAGATCTATAGTAGGCCTTTGAAGGTGGTAAAAATGGCCCTTCTACTGCCAGCATTTGCTACAGCTGGTGATTTAATTCACGCTTGCAATCAGGCTGGAAATCATAACAACATTTTCCACTCCCTTCTCCTGAAAGATATGACCGTAATCAGAGGAAATCATTCAATCTCTTCCTTCCAAATGCGACTCATTATAATTTCTTCAGTTAACGTGTTCTTCCTAGGTTAGCCCATTACGGAGCTGGCACTGTGTGTTGTATGACTAACTGTATGATTAAAAACGCATAAGAGGATCAGTGCTTAAAGTGAATTAAAATAAAAATTAAACACAGAGCATTCAGAAGCAAAGTGTGTCACTGGGGACAGAGCAGTTAAAACAGCTCCACATCCACATCCCAAATGTCAGCTGTAGAGAAACATGCTATGTATGGGATAATCAGAATTGCTTTATTTATTTACCAATCACTGTTTCATTCATTAAGGTAACTCTAGGTGGCTCATAGTAAGGATAGAGAGCCAGATGGAAAGAGACTTATGCAATGAACAAGTGGGTTTACGTGAGGTCAAAATTTGTCTTAACCACAGTTACTTTAATAAGGCCCAGTTTATACAACACTGAGCCATAAACTATAATTTACAAGTCAGATGC